>NC_057794.1:287097105-287397105 GCF_018294505.1 Triticum aestivum | reverse complement strand
ACTGGACAAAAAGGATCTACTCAAACATCATAGGATAACCATAGATAATTGGGAAATAATATATGGAGTTGAGCACCATGTTTAAGTAGTGATTACAGCAGGGAGAAAAGGTGTTACACCGTTGCACAGTGGGGGAGAAAGTTGGTGTTGACGGTAGCAAGATTATTGATGTAGATCGCCGTCACGATCGTTGCCCCGGCGGCACTCTGGCGCCACTGGAAGCGAGGGGGAGAGAGCCCCCCTCCTTCTTCTTCTTCCTTGGCCTCCCCCTAGATTGGAGCAGAGTTCCCCTCTTGTCCATGGCCTCCATGGCGGCGGAGGGGCAGGAGCCCCACCGAGATTGGATCTCCCTCTCTATTCTCTTCTGTTTTGCGTTCCCCGGATCTTGTTGAAAACTGTTTCTTATATTCTGGGAGATCCGTAACTCCGATTGCGCTGACATTTTAACATGATTTATTTCCGGATATAAGCTTCCTCGCGCCCGAAGTAGAGCTCCAACCAACGTTCGAGGAGGGCACAACCCACCACCATGCGCTAGGGGCCTCTGGCGCCCTGGTGTCTTGTGGGTTGTGTGGGCCTCCGTTTGCGGTGATTCCAACTCCCCAAAATCACATATATTCCAAAATAATTCTCCATAAAATTTTATTGCATTTGGACTTTGTTTGATATGGATACTCTACAATACAAAAAACATGCAGAAAATAGGAACTGGCACTGGGCACTGGGTCAATAGGTTAGTCCAACAAATCATATAAAATGTTGCCAAAATATGTGAAAGTTGTATAATATTGGCATGAAACTATAAAAAATTAGAGATACGATGGAGACATATCACACCACGGATGGTCAACGTGATCCGACCATGCCGCAATGCTGAACTGGATGTCTGACAAAGCTTCGGCTAATACCATGACGCCGATGCCAGTAACTATTCTCGCGTGGTGGTTAGTGCGTAAAGGCCAGAGGCCAACTTAGAACAAATACCCAAACCTTAGTGTCCCCATCACCCCGCCTCGTGGACTTTCGGCAAGGGTCCGGAATGCCCGGCCGTGCCACGTAATTATCCCTCAGGGCCGACCGAATTTAACAATGGTCTCAAGTAAAGTCAGGGTAACCGTGTGTCCAAAACATCAAGGGGGAAACCTGAGGAATCACCTTTGAGGGATTCCACTCGATGTAATCGTCAAGCTGAACTTAGGAGGAATCACCCTCGAGGTTCACACTTGAGGTGTTGCACGACAGAGCCGTATGGGTAGTGGTGAAGGAGGAATCACCCTCGATGACCACGACCGAATAGCTACACTACAGAGTTATCATCAGGAGTGGGTTACGAGGTATCACCCTCGGCACTGGATAGTAGCTCTGCAGAATCAAGCAACAAAAGGGGCATGATGTGATGTGAGGTATCGGCTCTGGTCGTCGATCACGTTGATCGAGTCGTCGATGATGAAGCATGGGCGACAAGGACAAGGTGGGGGGTCACTGATGGGTCACTAACCAACCTATACTAAGCAGTTTAGAATAAGGTAAGGTACAATAGCAGGTTACAAAAGCAAGCTATGCATCAGAATAGGAGCAATCAATAACAGTAGCAAAATCTAATGCAGGCATAAGAGAGAATGGAATGGGCGATATCGGAATGATCGAGGGGGGGTTGCTTGCCTAGAAGCTCTACTTAAAGGGAAGGAGGGTCGTCGGTGACATAGTCGACCACAGTGGCATTAGCAACAGTCTCGGGGTCTACCGGAGAATAAGAGTGGGAATAAATAGTAGATACAAAGCACTCATATGCATGACATGAGTACATGTAGAGCTAGGGGTGTTCTAACGCAGTGTTACATGATATCGGCGAAGGGGGATAACATCCGGGAAAGTTTTCCCTAAGTTTGGCATTTTCGAACAGATGAATCGGAGGGGGGCGGTTGCATGTTCGCTATGCTAGGGACGTGTGACAGACTAACCAAGGGCATATCCGGATTCGTCTCGCCTTTCTGAGCAACTTTCATGTATCAAACATTTTCATCCGAGTTACGGATTATTTTCTACGAATTTCTAAAGTTTTAGCAACTTCTAAAATTATTATTAAATCTAAAATGGGATTACATCAGCATGACATCATCATGACGTCAGCAGTCAACAGAGCAATTGACTTGGTCAAACTGACAACCAGGGCCCACTATCATTGTCATAGTTTAATTAAACAGACTGTAATTAACTAACCAAGTTATTAGGGTTAACATAATAGAATTAATTAATTAAGTTAATTAATTATTATTTTAGTTATTTTCTTTTAGTTCTTTTTTTCAAGGGGCGTGGGGCCCCACAGTCGGTGGCACAAAGGCCACAGCCGAGGCGGGTGTTAACGTGCGCGAGTCAGTGGGTGAGGGCGCCGGCCAGGGCAGAACTGGGCGTGACCAACACGCGGGGCCGCGGCGTCCGTTGCAATGGCGAGTCAGCGGGCGGCCAGCGGCGGTGCAGGGCACGCGGGCCAGAAGCAAGGTGGGAGGCGAGCGGGGCAGGGGACCGCACGGGGCAGGGTAGCCAGTGAGCGGCGGGGCCGTCGAGTTGCGGCGGTTTGCGAGGCGGTGCAACGGAGGCAGAGGGAGGGGGCACGCGGGCCAGAAGCAAGGTGGGAGGCGAGCGGGGCAGGGGACCGCACGGGGCAGGGTAGCCAGTGAGCGGCGGGGCCGTCGAGTTGCGGCGGTTTGCGAGGCGGTGCAACGGAGGCAGAGGGAGGCTGGTGCGAGGCCATCGCGTGCCGCATCGGGCAGCTGCAAGCGCGAGCGAGGCAGCAGGTGGTTGGCCAGGGCGAGGCCATGGCGCGGGCATGCGTGCATGCGCGGCGAGGGGGGCAGGGGCCAGGCGTGGCGGATGGCGCGGGGCACGAGGCGGGTGTGGCAGAGCAGAGCAGCAGCGGGCGGCAGAGGTGGACGGCAGCGATGCAAGTGGTAGCGGGTGGAGGCATGGGCGCGGGGTGCACGTGCGGCAGCTGCACGTGCAGGGGCCTGGTGGGAGAGCAAGAAGCGGCAGTAGCTTGCTTAGCGCGGACGCGTTCGAGCATCAGCAGATGGCGCCGCGAGGATGGCACGAGGCAGTCGGGGTCGGGCGCAAGCGCGAGGTGGGCGTGGTCGCGGTGGCCGCGGTTAGCGAGCGGTGAGGGTCTGACGGGGATTCGAGGGGGAATAGGGAAGAACGGGAGGAGAGCTCACCGAGGAGCACAAGAAGGCTCTGTGTGAAGTTTAGGAGCTGCACGGGAATCCAGAAGGGGTCAGGGTGGAGTGGATCAACGGTGGCGAGCTCCAGGCACCGAGGTCGAAGACGAGGTCAGGACGGAGCCGCGGGGCTGTCCCGGCTTGATCCAGTGGGCAAGGTTGACGTGGACGACCGCGGCGGTTCCATTGGACCGGATGGGTGGGAACGGGGGCACCGGTTGTCGCTGTGGTGGGCAACGAATGATGATGGAGGTGCTCGGGATGAGGAGATCTGGACGAGGGGGGAAGATGAGTGGCACGCTAGGGTTCGGGGGAGGGAGGAAGAGGGAAAATGGGGTCTAGGGTTTCCAGCGCATGAGAGGGGGGCTCTTATCCTTCAGGGGGGCGCGGGATGGCCGACACCTGGCCAGGGCGCCATGGATGCCCGCCACGGCTCCCTGCTCCTGTAGCATGAGGAGAGGGATGAGTGGAGGTGTGGGTTGGGTTGGGCTCTTTTAGTTAGTTGGGAAAAGTGATCCAGGGGGACGGGAGGGGCTTTCTCTTTGTTTTCTCTCTTATTTTTATTTTGTTTTACATTTAAATCATGCGCTAATTGACTTTTTGCAAAAAAATCTAATGGCTAGAATAATTACTAGGCAAAATCTAGTATTGCCACAAAACTTTGGAGCCTATTTGAATTTACTCAAATTAGGTTAGTATTTAAATGGTTCAATTAAGTGCTGTTGGGACACGGTTTGATTTTCTAGGGGAATTTTTGGAGTTTCAATAATGTTGAGTTCAACATGAAAAAGATCAGGGGGAATTATAGAACATTGTTAACATTTTAGTTTTACTGTTTGAAGGAATCATTTATTAGACTTTATTTTAAAATTTAATTTTGAATCAGATGGAATAAAGGGGGGGACTAGCAACAGTGAAAGCGATCACATGGCACTATTAACATGGGATCATTGTAGCTTAATTACCCGGGCGTCACAACTACCGCTGAGAACTAGCGTACTACCGCATGTGGCTATAAGCAGTATTGCTTCTCTAGGCCAGCGGTACTACCGCTGACGTCTCTCTTATGCCACTTCCGCGATAAAGGTAAACTCCAGGAGCGAGGGATGGAGCCGGGGTGCGAAAGATATGTGTACGTGAGATTCCACCCTAGCCATTCTGATGTGGACCCCCTCTTGATAGTACGGTGTCTCCTACGACTCAAGTCCACCAAAACCGAAATGAAAGTGACTACACACCGTCTTCACCTTGAGCTCCGAGGGGAATGAATTGTCTTGTGCCAATGAATGAATATCTAAAATGCTCAATGCACACGATTAGTCCGCAACTACATTGTCATCAATCACCAAACCACTTAGAGAGAGACATTCCCTAACAATCTCCCCCTTTTTGGTTGATTGATGACAACACGGGATTTGCATAAAGATATGACAAGAGAAATAGCAAACCCGGAGACTACAAAATATAGACGGGCTCCCCCTAGATGTGTTCACTTAATTAAGAGTGCCTTTGGAATGCAAAGTACACACGTTAGGATCAACACTCCCCCTATATTTTTATAGCCTGACAAAACTTGCATATATGATAAGAGAGATATAAGCTAGGATGCAAGGGTGTAGCAAGTGAGCAAAGTATAATCATAAGATAAGCATGCAACTCACATACTACCAAAGTATTTAGACACACACAAGGTAATCATACGATAGGGTACCATATGTCTCACACCATATGACAGGGTAACCAGGTCTCATAAACACAAACCAAACCAAAGTAAACTAAGCAACGACTGATAAAAGAGTTTGTGAGAGAGAAAGACACGGCAAATAAGACACACTCGCAAATCGACAAATCCCAAAACTCTCTCCCCCTTTGGCATCGACACACCAAAAGGGCAAAGAGTGTTGCTATGGTCACAGGTGATAGAAACGCATAAGATCTCCATCATCACATCCCTGCGTGGTCGCCCACGTCTCCGTCATCGGCAGTGGGCTGCTCAGACTCTGAATCCGTCCAGGGTAGTGCTGAGAAATCGACTCCTCCTCATCTATGATCTTGCCCACAGACCCACTGTTAATTTTAGCACCAAGTTGGTGCATGAGCTCCTTGTGACGACTCCTTGACTTCTTCTCAAACTCGTGAGCCATATACTCCTGGTGTGACTCCATGCAGAAGAGCTTCTTTATCTTGCGTTTGAGCTTCTTTTCCCATGAGGGATCCACACCAGAGGGCTCATAGTCCTCATCATCCTCAGCCTCATCCTCAACCTCGTCAGTACCTGACGGAATCCCAGACTCCAGAATAGGAGAGCCCAAGTGCTCCTTCTGTCTTAGACGCTTAATCTCATGAGAGATCATGTCACCGGTCTCCAGCAAGACACCAGGATAAGTGTGTGCCCATGACTTCTCAATGAGCAGCATAAGGTAGGGGGCATAGATGGGGCACTTGCGCTCAATAATGGCAGAGAGGAGCTCTGACCACATGACATGAGAAATATTCAAGGACTCTCCTATGTTGTTGTCCTTCTCATGCTGGCAGAATAGTAACATATCCATAAGGTATGAATGGACCATATCCAAGTTCCCAATGCGAGGAAACAGAGTTTCTGTGAAGATGCGATGAAGGATGTCCAAAAAGGAAACAACTCATTGGTCTTATTCTTCGTCACGGGGTGAATCTTCATAGTGTTGTAAGGCTAGAGATCTTGCTTGTGAGTAGAAGTATCATTCTTGTGAGGACGAAAGCTAACCTGGTTGTCAAGTCCTTGGTCTTCAACACCCAATAGTTCCGTGAACGCCTTACATTTGACTGAGAGAAGTCTTCAATTTGTCATCAAAGTCAAAGTTCTTTCCTCATCAATGCCAAGGTGGACCGTGGCGCATCAAAATCCTTGTTGAACTCCATGAGCTTGAGAATGTTGAACTAAGCACACATATCCAGTGCCTCTCCAAAGTAGGCATGATCCTTCTCCAGATACGCAATATCGATGGAGCGAACATCAACATAGAGATTCTTATTTGCTTTGAGCACATCAAAATAGACAGACCACTGATAGCGGTTCCAGAAAGGACGATTGATAGGAGTTAGATCTTGATCTTGTTCATATCGGTTGTGGCGATGAGAGGCATAGAATTCCTTACCAGTCATTTATGTCATAGACTTGGTCTTTGTCTTGGGTTCTTTGCAATGCTCTTGGAGGGCGGCTTGGACTGAGTTGGTGGAACACTTGAAGAAGCAGCCGCTGCCCCGGAAGTGCGATAGCGCTTTGATCCTCCAGGACGCTCAGGGTTGACACGACAGACAGGGTGCTCCGCAGGGCCATCACCTGGAACCAAACACACGGACAAAGAAAACAAATAGTGGAAAGGAGCATAAGCCAGCAGAAAAAGCAACAAGGATCAATGGTTGGTATGAGAAATATGGAGACTGGCATCCCAGCGGTAGTACCACTACCAGGCAGAGGTAGTACCGCCTATCGCCTCCAAGCGGTAGTACTGCTCCAGGGGAGCGGTAGTACCGCCCGAGGTGGAGGATGGCAGTTTGACTACTGTTGCGGCCGAATCCAGTACTACCGGGGGTGCCAAATTCAAAAATACTCCTGCCAAACTTCAATCCAACTAGTCTAGCAGCCTTCAACATCCTACTCAAGCCTCAATTTGTCCAAAAATCGATAAATGCTAAGACTATTGCCCCTAAAGCCTAGATCTGAAAACTAGAAGCAACGAGGAGAAGAATGGGGGCAATAGCATCCATGGCAAGAGGAAGGGGTGGGGATAGATTCCATCGGTTGGAAATGCGAAGGACAACTCAGAGAAGGTGGCCCGGTGGCGGCCTCCTCGGCAAGTTCGTCGCTGGGGCAGGAGAGGAACTAGCAAGGCAAGACGAATGGGTATGGGGGAGTAAAACTCCCCCTGCCCATATCATAACCCCATAGTCCCGCCCCGCAGCGGTAGTACAGATTCGGGCGGGCGGTAGTACCGCTTGAAGCCATTAAGCGGTAGTACCGCCTGTCCTGAGCGGTAGTACCGCCCTGCAAGAACTCATCGAGACAAAACAAACAATGGCGTAGCTCCAACAAAATAAAGCACTGAGTTGAGCCGAGGATGCACCTTAAAGAGCAAAACACAACAAAAAGCCAGATATGCACCCAAGGAGAGACAAGAAACAAAACACACACCAAACGCAAACAAACCAACTGGAGAAAAGGAAGACCACACAACTCTCGAAGAGAGGGCGGTGGCCAAGGCCACCTATGTTTGAGTCAAGTGGTATGGCATCGCGAAGATTTTAACCATGGGACCATGACCAAAACTCATATTTGAAGCACAAGTACCATCAAAAATGGCTAATGTGAAAGACGAGATCGATTTATGCATAATGGGGGGGGAAGAGTTCATTGAGAGAACAACACCCCCTATGTCCATGCCTACATCTAGAACAAGATATGATGATGAGTGTGGTGGGGTGTGCCTAGATTCAAGCCACATTGCTCAAATCAATGATATTTAGCTCATGCCTTAACTCGCAAAATATTGCTTCATCTAGAGGCTTGGTGAAAATATCCGCTAGTTTCTCTTGAGTGTTGATTAGATGATATCAATATCTCCCTGATTGATGTGATCCCTAATGAAATGATGACGAATCTCAATATGCTTCGTCTTGCTATGTTGCACCCAATTCAGAGAGATCTTGATAGCACTTCAATTGTCACATAGAAGAGACACTTTGTCACATGCAACACCGTAATCCTTTAAAGTTTGCCTCTTCCATAGTAATTGTGCACAACAACTTGCGAAGACTACATACTCAGCCTCGGTGGATGAGAGAGATATACAATTTTGCTTCTTTGAAGACCAACTCACCAAAGAGTGACCAAGGAATTGGCACCCTCCGGAAGTTGACTTCCTATCCACACAATCTCCTGCCCAATATGAATCTGAGTAACCCATGAGAGCCAAAGTTTGGGGTCTAAGACAAATATCGAAAGATTCGCTTGACCACCACAGAGTGACTTTCCTTAGGTGTGGCGTGAAACCGTGCACAAATTCCCACACTCAACATGATATCTGGTCTAGATGCACAAAGGTAAAGGAAGGATCCAATCATGGAACGATATACTTTTTGATCCACCGCTTTACCATTAGGATCACTATCAAGCTTGCATTTGGTGGGCATTTGGAAACTTGACCGACTTGACATCATCTAGCTTGAATCTCTTAAGCATGTCTTGGGTATAGTTGGCTTGGGTAATGAAAATTCCTTCTCTTCTTTGTTTTACTTTGAACCCAAGAAAGAACTTCAACTCTCCCATCATGGACATCTCAAACTTCTTGGTCATTACTGCGGCAAACTCATCATTGAAAGATTTGTTAGGAGAACCAAAAATAATATCATCAACATATAGTTGGCATATAAACAAATACCCTTTGACCCTCTTAGTAAAAAGAGTGGGGATCGATTTTCCCAATTTCAAACCCACGATCTTGCAACAACTTGGTAAGATGCTCATACCACGCACGTGGGGCTTGCTTGAGGCTATAGAGCACCTTTTTGAGTTTGTATACATGAGTGGGGAACTTGGGATCCTCGAACCCCGGAGGTTGTTTGACATACACCAACTCATTCAAAGGACCATTAAGAAATGCACTTTTCACATCCATTTGTTGCAATTTAAAGTCATGATGAGATGCATATGCAAGCAACATGCGAATAGATTCAAGACGGGCAACGGGGGAAAAGGTTTCACCGTAGTCGATACCCTCGACATGGGAATAGCCTTGTGCCACCAATCTTGCCTTGTTTCGAACAACCACACCATTTGCATCTTGCTTGTTCTTGAAGATCCATTTGGTTCCAATGACATTATGTTCCTCCGTTCGCCTTGGCACTAATTCCCAAACTTGATTTCTGATGACCCACAAGTATAGGGGATCTATCGTAGTCCTTTCGATAAGTAAGAGTGTCGAACCCAACGAGGAGCAGAAGGAAATGATAAGCAGTTTTCAGTAAGGTATTCTCTGCAAGCACTGAAATTATCAGTAATAGATAGTTTTGTGATAAGGTAATTTGTTATGGGTAACAAGTAATAAAAGTAAATAAGGTGCAGCAAGATGGCCCAATACCTTTTGTAGCAAAGTACAAGCCTCGAAAAACTCTTATATAAAGGAAAACGCTCCCGAGGACACATGGGAATTATCGTCAAGCTAGTTTTCATCACGCTCCTATGATTCACGTTCGGTACTTTGATAATTTGATATGTGGGTGGACCGGTGCTTGGGTACTGCCCTTCCTTGGACAAGCATCCCACTTATGATTAACCCCTCTTGCAAGCATCCGCAACTACAAAAGAAGTATTAAGGTAAATCTAACCATAGCATGAAACATATGGATCCAAATCAGCACCTTACGAAGCAACTCATAAACTAGGGTTTAAGCTTCTGTCACTCTAGCAACCCATCATCTACTTATTACTTCCCTATGCCTTCCGCTAGGCCCAAACAATGGTGAAGTGTCATGTAGTTGATGTTCACATGACACCACTAGAGGAGAGACAACATACATCTCATCAAATTATCGAACGAATACCAAATTCACATGACTACTTTTAGCAAGACTTCTCCCATGTCCTCAGGAACAAACGTAACTACTCACAAATCATATTCATGTTTATAATCAGAGGGGTATTAATATGCATAAAGGATCTGAACATATGATCTTCCACCAAGTAAACCAACTAGCATCAACTACAAGGAGTAATCAACACTACTAGCAACCCACAGGTACCAATCTGAGGTTTTGAGACAAAGATTGGATACAAGAGATGAACTAGGGTTTGAGATGAGATAGTGTTGGTGAAGATGTTGATGGAGATGGAGATTGACCCCCTCCCGATGAGAGGATCGATGGTGATGATTTCCCCCTCCCAGAGGGATGTTTCCCTGGCAGAACAGCTCCGCTGGAGCCCTAGATTGGTTCCACCAAGGTTCCGCCTCGTTGCAGCGGAGTTTCGTCCCGTCAGCTTGCTAATGATTTTTCCTGGACGAAAGACCTCATATAGCATAAGATGGGCACTAGAGGGCTGCCAGGGAGCCCACGAGGCAGGGGGCGCACCCCCCACCCTCCTGGATGGTGGGTGGCCTCCCTCTGGTGCTTCCTTCGCCCAATATTTTTTATATATTCTGAAAATGACTCCCGTGGAGTTTCAGGACTTTTGGAGTTGTGCATAATAGGTCTCTAATATTTGCTCCTTTTCCAGCCCAGAATTCCAGCTGCCGGCATTCTCCCTCTTCATGTAAACCTTGTAAAATAAGAGAGAATATGCATAAGTATTGTGACATAATGTGTAATAACAGCCCATAATGCAATAAATATCGATATAAAAGCATGATGAAAAATGGACCTATCAATTGCGCTCGAAGTTGTTGAGTTCATCGTGCTTGGCTTCAAGCCAATCCTCATCATCAAGCGCTCCATGTACCTTTTGGGGTTCAACACACGAAACAAATGTGTGATACTCACAAAAGTTTGATAATTGTTTACGAGTAGTTACCCCTTTTCTCAAGCTTCTAAGCACATTCTCCATGACATGTTGTTGATGCTTTAGCTTGGAAGCCACCTTAGCGGCACGACGCTCCAAAAGTTTCTCGATGGGCATTTGATGATCATCTTGCACATCCTGAGCACTGTCTTGAGTTTGCTCTTGATCTTGAGCATCGTCTTGAGCTTGCTCTTGACCTTGAGTTTGCTCTTGATCTTGAGCACACTCGGAGGCATGAACTTGATCTTGGGAATAATTTGGTGCATCACCATCTCCATGGAGTTGATCTTGCCCTTGATCTTGTTCATTGGGTTGAGGGCCTTAATTTTGTTCTTCGTAAGCGTGTGTGTCTAGTGTAGGTGATGGTTCCACTTGAGTAGAGCAGTGTTCTTCTCCTTCGGCAACAAGGGGTTCCTCAATGGGGAGTACTCCTTCCGTCCGGTGAAGAGTGTACATCTAGAAATTTTAGGATAAATTATGGAGTTGAGTAAAAAATGCATTGGAAAGGTGCAAGCCACCATCTCTCTCCTCTTTAATTACCCAACCCCCAATGAGTAAGTGCATGTAGAAATTAACAAGACCATGTGTAGATTGCTATTGGTCTTGATTACCGTGTGATAAGAGAGAAGTATTTTTTCCTACTTTAAAGTGCATTGGGAAGATAGAAGTACACTCTTTTGTGGACAAATTTTGAAGCTAGATGTACACTCTTTACCGGACGGAGGGAGTATTTGACCAATCCCCATTCTTCTTATGGCCTGGGGAGGAATTTCATCACCTACATCACAAAAGAGCACTTTGCTCCACTTGGGAGCCGTTATTTTCATCAAACTCCATGTTACACATCTCCTCAATGAGTCCAGTGGACTTGTTGAGGACATGGTAAGCATGAGAGTTTGTAGCATAACCAACAAATATGCCCTCTTGAGCTCTAGGTTCGAATTTAGACAAACGGACACCTTTCTTGAGAATGAAACACTTACAACCGAACACCCATAAGTACTTGAGGTTGGGCTTGTTGCCGGTGAGTATCTCATATGGAGTCTTGTTCAATCCTTCGTAGAGGTAGAGCCTATTGGAAGCATGACATGCGATGTTGATGTCTTCGGCCCAAAAGTTACACAAAGATTTGAATTCGCCATCATGGTCCTTGCCGCATCCATCAACGTCCGGTCCTTCCTCTCCGCCACGCCATTTTGTTGAGGGGTATATGGTGCGGCATATTGGTGCTTGATCCACTCGTCACTAAGAAACTCATCCAGGGAGTAGTTCTTGAACTCGGTGCCGTTGTCACTTCTAATCATCAAGATCTTTGCTTCATGTTGACGTTGAGCTTCATTTGCAAAGTTGATGACGGTTTGTTGAGTCTCACTCTTCCTCTTGAAGAAGTATAACCATGTGTATCTTGAGTAGTCATCCAAAATCACCAAGCAATATTTTCTTCCACCAAGACTATCAAAGGATGGAGGACCAAAGAGATCCATGTGAAGGAGCTCCAAGGGCCTCTTTGAGTAGATGATAGTCAATGTTTGGTGAGCCATTTCATGAAGCTTTCCTTCGATACAAGCACTTCAAGCACGGTCTTTGGAAAAACTCACATTTGTTAGTCCATGCACGTGGTCCCCTTTGAGTAGACATTGCAAAGATCTCATATTGACGTGGCCTAGACGGCGATGCCATAGCCAACCCACATGAACTTTAGCCATTAGGTATGTCGCGGTCTTAGTGAGTCGCTCCGAAAAGTTCACCACATAGAGACCATACTTGACATGCCCAACAAAGGCTACTTTAAGAGTCTTGCTCCACAAAAGGGCCACGGTATCAAGATCAAAGAATTTTGCAAAGCCCATAAGTGCAAGTTGACAAACAAAAAGTAAATTGTATGCAAGGGACTCAACAAGCATGACCTTCTCAATAGATAAATCTTGAGAGATGACCACCTTGCCAAGCCCCAATACCTTAGAAGTTGAAGCATCACCGAATTGGACATGGGTGGGCATAGATGGAATTGGATGCACATCCACCACCAAGTCCTTGCTCCCGCTCATATGATTTGTTGCTCCACTATCGAGCAACCATGACACCCCACCGGAAGCAAACTCCTACAAGAGATCAGTGCTTGGATTTAGGTGCCCATTTTTGAATGGGTCATTTGATGTTAGCAACAAGGGTCTTAGGAACCCAAATAGACTATTCAATGTACTCATAAGAAGAACCAACAAATTTGGCATAAACATGCCCATCCCTAGCACGACACAAAACATAAGAGGGGTCAAAGTCGTCAGCTTTGTTGCTAGGGGTGGTTTTGCCCTTCTTGGCATTCCCACCTACTTCCTTCATCTTCTTCTTCTCGTAAGCACCCTCACTCGCCTTGGCAAAGGTGTCATTGAGCGGGAGAGGTTGCTTGGGCTTGTTCTTCTTCCTCCTCTTCTTTGACATGGGTACAAACCCAAGCCCCTCCTTTCCTAAAACTTCCTTTTGATTTCTCAAAAAGTCATTGAGGTTCTTATCGCCTTGTATGCAAGTCACAAGGCCCTTCTCAAGTTGCTCTTTCAACTTAGCGTTTTCCTCCACAAGATGAGCATGCTCAAAAGAAGGGTTAGGTGCATGGGCATTATCAATTAGAATGAAAGGAGGGCATGTGGAAATATCCTTAGTTAGTTTCACTTGGAGTTGATCATGAGACTCCTTGAGAGAAGCATGAGCACCCTTCAAGACCTTGTGAGCCTTGTCAAGTGTATCAAACTCTTCCTTGAGTCTATCATGGCCAACCCCAAGTGCAAATTTCTCGGATTTAGGCACAAGAGTAAGAACAATACCATGATCAAGATCTTTTTGTAATTTAGCATGATCGACATTGTGTGACTCCTCAAGATTCAAACGAAGATCTCGCTCTTCCTCGAGAACAATGGAAAGATCCGCAATCTCATCAGCATAATCACAACTATGCCCCTCCAACTTGGAGATAGTATCTTCATGCGACTCAACGATATCATTGGCCTCACCAAGTTGTTCCAAGAGAGCAACAAAGTGCTTCTTAGACTCACCCTTGAGCTTGCTCACAAACTTGGTGAACTCATTCTCATCAACTTTCTCCACCTTACTATCATCAACACAATCTAACAATGAAGGAGTAGTAATGATGGTGGTTTTGATGTTAGGAGTTACCTTGTTGATACCTTTGGCCATGAGACACTTGGCAACGGTGTTTTCGTTGGGGCGCCGAAGAGAGACACCTTGGAAGGAGAAGATGTAGCAATGGCAATGGTTGTCATTGCCATTCCTTCTCCACTTGTATCTTCCTCATCATCATCGGAGGGGTACTCTTCATGTGCCACCAAGCCCTTTGGAGGAGTCTTCTTGGTGAAGTTGTTCTTGCTAGGGAAGTACTTGGCTTTATCTTTGTGAATGAGTTTGGCGCCATTGTCTTCCCTCTTCTCGTAGGGGCAATCCATCACAAAGTGACTCACATTGCCACAAATGTAGCAAGTTATTACACGTTGCTTGTTCTTTGACCCACTTGAGTTGTTCTTGGTGAAGTTGGGCCTTGAGTTCCTCTTGTTGCTCCAAAATTTCCTTGACGCAAGAGCCATATGCTCATGGTAGGCATATTTGGTGTCTTCAGGGCCATACTCCTCTTCTTCCTCTTCTTATACCGGAATGGCCTTGGCCTTCAAAGCAAGTGTGGGAGTGCTTTTCTTTGACCAGACACGAGCAAGAGCATTGTCGGCGGTCTTGTTCATGATGTTCATGGCAATAAACTCATCCAACACTTCACTTGAGGTTAAGGTGTGAAAGTCCGGCCTTTGACGAATCACGGAAGACATGGCCTTGTTGAAAGGCATGATGGCCTTGGAACTTGCACTTGATCCAAGTTTCATCCATATCCCGGCTTCAATGGTCTTGGAGAGCAACTGCAAGAGTAGTCACCCTCCGGTAAAGATCACACGGATCCTCATCTTCAAGCATCACAAATTCATCGGCCTCAGCAAGGACCACTTCAAAGTTGGACCGTTGGATGCTTGAGCTCCCCTTGTACATAGAAACAATGTGTTCCCAACAATCCTTTGCACGAGTGAAAGGTCATAGGTGCGCTAGGTCTTCGGGAGGGACCGCTTCTTGAAGGATGAACAAAGTGGAGTGATTGTATTGATCGTCTACTTCTTCTCTTGGGGTGAAGTTGTTTGGATCATGCGGGTAGAAGCCTTGCTCAATGATTTTCCAAAGGTTAGTTGAGCAATGATTCAAATGATACTTAACGTGAAAGACCCAACTAGCAAAATCACCCTTAACAAGCTTGGGAGTAGGACCACGATTATTAATGCGAGCTGTGGGGACCGGTCCTCCATAGATCGGGGGAGGGGGAACTAAGGCAAAGGTTCCCGTCCCATTCTTGTCACGAGGGGGAGGAACATGAGTACCTTTAGCTTCTTCCTTGGCGGAATTGGCCTCCGACTCTGATGTCGTGGGATTAACCACAAGCAAGGGATCGGGAGTGGATTTCATCCCCTCAAGTAATTCTTTAAGCATGGACTTGACTTCGGTCTTCATAGACGTCTTAAGTGAAGCCATAGCTTCATTTAAGTCATCTCGAGTGATCGAAGTCAACTCCACGGCCTCGGGCACTTCCTCCCCAGTGTCAACTATACTCTTCGGGTGGTGAAACCCTTAATAACACTACAAAAAAAGACACATCCGTGACATTTTGGGCCGAACGAAATTTTTTCTGTCATACTTATGACACTTCTATGACAATAATTGTGACAAAACACGGTATCATCATAGATGTGGTGGGGTCCTACTTCCATGGCAAAAAATCATGACAGAAAATGGGCTTTCCGTCCTGGGCGGGTCGGAGTCGCAGCTGCATGAAATTCTTTGGGCCATCCATGATGGAAAAAACCATGGTAGAAGCACGGGCAAGGAAAATATCAGGGTGTTCCCGGTTACGGTGGGTGGTCGTGGCCGAGCGATGCGCGTTTCTCTCGTACACGCATGCGCGTGGGTGTGAGGCATTGGGCTCTAACTGAACCCGAGCGATTGCACTATAGGCTACGCGTTACTAAACCCGAGCGATCGATCGATGGCTGTTAACTAAACCCGATCAAGCGATTCCTTCGCTACTGCTGCTAACTGAAGCCGATCGATGCTGCCTCTGGATGAACAGTGAGCGTTGCTGGGGGTTTGGATGAACAGTTCCCGGTGGGGGTGGATGAACAGGACCCTGTGGTGTTGCCTCTGGATGAACAGGACCCCGATTGATCGAGCCGGTTGGGGCTGGATGAACAGGACCCCGTGGAGGGCTGGATGAACAGGACCACCCCGTGGAGGGCAGGATGAACAGTAGACGGTGGAGGGCTGGATGAACAGTAGCCCGTGGAGGGGTGGTTGAACAGGAGCCCGTGGAGAGGGCTGGTTGAACAGTAGCCAGTGGAGTAGCGTGCGGTGGAGGCTGGATGAACAGGAGCCCGTGGATGAATAGTCGCAGGTGGAGGTTGGAGGAGGTCGACCGTGGATGAACAGTAGCCCGTGGAGGCTGGAGGGGGTCGACGGTGGAGATGAACAGTATCCCGTGGAGTCCCATTTTGTGTTACGCCACACCCCTCCCGATGAAGAGGACCCCCTTTTCGACTGTAGCGCTACAATACAAGTCTGTTTCCTCCGTTTTGCGGTACACCACACCCCTCCCGATCAACAGGACCCCCATTTCGACTGTAGGAGGTCCGTTTCCTCCGTTTTGCGGTACGCCAGACCCCTCCCGATGAACAGGATCCCGTTTCGAACATGGTCGGTCGAACACAAGGCCGTTTCCTCCATTCTGCAGTACGCCAGGCCTCGTTTCCATCGGCTGTTCCGTCCAAGCCCCCCTAATGAACACGACGACGCATTCTGTTCCGACCCAGCCGGTTGGCTCCCCATGAACACGACGATGACGCAGTTTCTCTGTTTTGACCCAGCCATGTACACGAGCCCTGGCCGTACGTATGCGCGAGTAGGTGTTCGAGACCCTGCCCGATGTACGTACAAGGCCGTATTTTCTTTCTTGCACACTGGCCGTTGTACATACGTGTACATGCTACGTGCGCGCATCTACTACGACACGTGCGCGCCTCTACATCGACCAGTATGTACGTACACATTCGCGACCAGAATGACAACACTACTTACGCTTCGACCAGGTGGGTCCCGACTGTCAGGCACTTCCTTGCATGCGAAGATGTAGCTGGTGGGTCCCAGCAGTCAGGGGGGCGAATCGTTTTTTTCTTGCCCGGACGCACTTCCTTGCGTGCGAAGATGTAGCTGGTGGGTCCCAACAGTCAGGGGGAAACATTTTTTTGGAGAAATGTGGTGGCCCGTCCGGTGGGTCCCCGCTGTCAGGTGGAGGAATAATTATTTTGCGCGTAATAAGGAGGCACTTCCTTGCTGCGGCCGTGGACCCAGCTGCCAGCCTCTCCACGTACATTTCACACCCGATGGAAGCCGTTCCTTGACCACGTTGACCACGCCGCGCCAAGAGCACCAGGGCGGTGGACGACGGCAAGGCCTAGGAAGGTGACGACGCGGAGCCGTGGAAGACGTGATAGTGGAAGCCCGCGCGGAGAGGAGTACGGCGGTTCACTGGTTCGGCTGCGGTGTGAGGCTGCTGTCGCCGCAGGGCCTGGCCAGCGGTGGGAATAGTAGGGGCGGTGAGGCCTCCACGGCAGCACAGCCGGCCACGGGAGGCAGGAGCATGCGGCACGACCTGCGCTGCTTTGGGCGGCTGGAGCAAGAAGACCAGAGGTTGAAGAAGCACTGGGGCCATTGGATGGACATCGTACGGTCACTGGAGCTAGAATCGTTCATATTGACTAAGTTGACAAAGCACTCTGTCCCCGTCAACTTAGTAGGCCCACAAGTCAGCCTCCCACCAAGGTGGGTCCCGACCAGAAGGGGGAGTATTCATTTTTTTGTGCGTAATAAGGAGGCACTTCCGGTGGGTCCGAGCTGACAGCGGGGGGAACGTTTTTTCACGCAATACGGTGGCCCGTCCGGTGGGTCCGAGCAGTCAGGGGGGAAACATTTTTTTGCAAATTACAGTGGCCCGTCCGGTGGGTCCCTGCTGTCAGGTGGAGGAATCATTATTTTCCCCGTAATAAGGAGGCACTTCCTTGCTGCCGTTGTGGACCTAGCTGCTAGCCTCTCCACATACAGTCCACGTCCGATGGAAGCCATTCCTTGACCATGTTGACCACGCCGTGCCGAGAGCACCAGGGCGGTGGACGACGGAGAGGCCTAGGAAGGGGACGACGCAGAGCCGGGGAAGACGCATCAGTGGAAGCCTGTGTGGAGAGGAGTACGAGGGTTCGCTGGTTCGGCTGCGGTGTGAGGTTGTCGTCGCTGCAGAATAACAGAGGGTGTGGGTGAGTATAGGGATGGCCTGGCCAGCGGTGGGAGTAGTAGGGGGCGGTGAGGCCTCCGCGGCATCATAGCCGGCCACGGGAGGCAGGAGCACGCGGCACGACCGGCGCTGCTTTGGGCGGCTGGAGCAAGAATACCAAAGGTTGAAGAAGCACTACGGCCGTTGTATGGACATCGTACGGTCGCTGCAGCTAGAATCATTTATATTGAATAAGTTGACAAAGCCCTTGGTACGTGTCAACTTAGTAGGCCCACAGGTTATCCTCCGAAATTGTGCGCCCAGATGTCAGGGGGAGGAATCATTTTTTGGGTGGCTGAAGCAAGAATATCCGAGATTGAAGAAGAAGCATGACATCTGTTGGATGGACATCCAATGGCCACAGCTGCCAGAACCGTGTGTTGTTGACAAAGCCTTGCATACGCGTCAACTTAGTTTTTTTAGGGGACGCGTCAACTTAGAAGGCCCACAAGTGTGTGCAGAGAACATATAGCCCATTTGCGATTTGTAAGAATGTACAGCCCATTTTTTAATTCTAATGGAATTTACTACAGCCCATTTACAGTTTGTTAAAAGTACCGCCCATTTTCTAGCTAGGACAACGATTAATTTCAACCAACCGCTCAAAACAGAATTCAAAAAACAAATCCCATATTTTATGGGATCCGAAATATTTTTATGCAAAATTTCTAGTCAGATTAAATATAATTTCAAAATAAAGTTGTATTACGTTAAATCCAACAAAATATTGCGCACGCAACAAGTAATGAATTAAAATTTTCAAATTCAAAAAAAAATATTTTTTTAAACTAATTATGTGTTTGGTGCATTTTTTTATAGTTACTGCCCAGTTATTATAATTACATCCCATTTATTATTTCTCAAAGTCAATTTTCTTGTTAAGCCTAATGCATACCTCCTAGGAAAGTTTGCAGCCCAGCGGGGCGGAGAATAACAAGTTGACCCGGATATTGTGTACAACTGTCGTCCCAGTTGCATTGCTGATGTTGAAAAAAAAGGCATGTGTAGTATAGTACAACCTAACATGGCTACTCACCCCACATTCAGCGACACCGGAAAGGCCCAAACAAGGCTTCTGTACAACTTTTTGAAGTCACTGAGCTAAATTAATAACTTAAGAAAAAAGTTAGATTACAGTGGAACCTAATTAAAAGTTGTCACGAGCAAAGAAATAATTCAACGGGCCCCACTTGTGCGTGTGTCCATGTGTGTGTGTGAGAGAGAGAGACAGAGAGAGATAGAGAGAGAGACCCATCGATCGATGCTCGTAAATACATATTTCAGCCATATGCATTGCTGATGCTCAGTAAAAACTTATATAGTTGACACAATCATATAGAACATCATAGCACACTGAACTTGCATACAAAAATTTCACGCAGGCGGCACAATCAGGATGGAAGTAGTGGATCGCTACGGGTAGGGCTATGGTGAAACCAACGAACTCGTACATAACAGTTCATCCCTTGAATGTTGTGCAAAGAAAACAGACAGGCAACACAATAAGTTCTGCTAGCACATTAAGTTGACGTACAGCCCTTTCTAAAAAAAATTCAGGTACAAAATATGAACAGGTCACAATCAAATGTACTAGCACATGAGTGCTTCACACCCATAGCTCAGATTTAACTAGTATGTGACAAGATCCAATTGTTACCTCAAATTAGAGCACATCCAGGCAGCCAGCCCAGCCTCTTCTCCCAAAGAAGCAGTGGCCTCCGTCGCGCGATGGAGTAGGCCCTGTGCCATCCATTGTTCTAAGAAACACGGGGAAAGTCTGACATTGACTCATGTAATGGACGTCGTCGACGGACCCTGGCACCAGCGGCGGCGGCAGGACTTCGATTGATGGATTGACCACTTCTTCGACATGCATGAACAGTCGGTACAGGTACATCCCTAACGTGGTCCGCGACGGCCTTGGTGGAGACGAATAGTACAACCCCGGTTCCTGCACCGGTATCTCAACACCAATCACCTTCGGTATGGTGGACGGCTTCTTCATCCATGCCATAAGCGTCAGAGCCCAACTATCTGGAGGAACAAACATACTTACGAGCTCACCTCCAAGGTCGTTGATAAGCTCATTCATGGACTCGCTATTCCAAGCACGTGGAAGGTAAGCTTTGTTAAAAACTCAAGCTCAGAGGGCACCAAGCCCCATCCTGGGTGCCACCGATCAAAGCTCAGCAGCGCGCCATCGCAGAGCAAACGCCGGGAAGATTCGAACACACGACTACAGTCGAAAGTTGTCCGGAAAGTGATGAAGAAATCAGCCGGTGGCGGACAGACTTTGATGAGCAAGTCACTTATTTGGATGTCGTGCGCAATGCCAAGAGGTTTGACAAGGTCGTTCAGCGAGACGGGAGGCCGGTCGTCGTTGATGGTTACCATCATAACTTTGCCGGCAAACTGGTCGTCAAGCGCCGCCATGCCACTGTTGAGCGATAGCATGTAGCGACCGAAGGCAGGACGGACCTCAAGATATCCGGCTCGGAGATCTGCATTGACCAGCGACATGATAGTGAGCTTGAGTACAGGGAGTACAAGAGGGGGATTTGGGGGAACTGGAGTGGGAATCAAGATTCCAGAGATGAGGGAGGGGTGGTAGATTGGGGATGAAAAGGTAGCTTGAATTTCGAACACGCGCCAATATGCTCTCGGCGCGCAAGCGCACGAAAACACCGGTGGCGCCCACATGTCGGCCTAAGAGTCCTTATTCTTTCTTTTTTGGAGAGCCCGGCCTTTTTTTAGGATCTTTTGAGAGCCCGGCCTGAGAGTCGTAATTGACCTATTTGGCATTGCATTACTACTCGACCCATATTCAACGACACCTCACTGGCCCAAACAAGTGTACATCATCGAAAAGACACTGAGCTCAAATTATATAACTTGAAAAAAGGAGATACACTGAACACTGGAGAATGGTGATGCCCTCATTTAGCCCACCAGTAGTTCGAGACAATAAATAGTTCTAAACAACGATATATACAACATTCAAACACTGACTAGTGACTACTACTGACATAAATAGCAAGACATGATAGTTCATAAGAAGGCTTGCTACACCACCAAAACGCACCCATCTGCAGCGCTCAGACTCTCATGATCCAGACAAGAATGACATTCTAAACAGAGGCAACTATTACATAGTAAGAGTGACATAGACGAGGATGACCAAATGACAAGGAATATGCATAACAAAAGAAAGAACTACCCATCCAGAACAAGCATGAAAGACAACAAAGTCATTCGAAGAGATGATCCAACACCATCATAATTTGAAGCCCCGCTTCAGCGACCAATGATCCGGAGACACCAGTACTCCACCCTTTCGACACAACAGCCCAATTACCTATCAACCTGAAGGCTTGTACCACATCACTGCCTGTCGTAATTGAGACATCCAAGGATCAAAGTTAATCCGGATGCGTTTGTCATTCTCACCTTCTTTTGGCTACAGGTTGTATCATTGACAATCAGGGGAGTTTGCTCCCGAACTCCTAGGGCTCGTCGTGTAGACACAGTTTTCCATAGCAAACAGAGCCTCTCTGCCATCAAAGTCCTTGCCAACGGTGATCTCCTAGTTAATCGGATAATTGAGTCCGAGAAACAGAGAGTGTGAACCAAGGCTGTTTACCCGCCTCCAACTAAAAAATCCTGAAGGCCCCAACAAGCTGGTATCCTGCTCATAGACGTACCAGCCACTATCTAGATACTCACGTATTTCACGGTGCTTGTATACAGTGGGGTTTTTTCAATATAACTTTTCCGGCTCATGTGTCTGAATGATCATCAGTCTTTTGCCGTTGTCTGATCGAGTAAGGAACCAGTTGTGCTTCCCTATTTTTGGCAAAGGTGGTGTGATTACAAAGGGCAGTAACTGTAGGGACACTTCATCATATCAAAAAGAACAGGCATTGTTAAAGTAAGATTAGCATTGTTCAGAGTATGAGTAGGATAATGCAAGAAACGGCATAGATATGTCCCTGTTGGAACTGGGAGGAAAGTAGAGGGAAAGGTATACTGGGTTTGAAAATATAGAAGTGCCATGCATGGTTATACTCATGTTATCTCGCAATCGGTTCTTCACAGGAAACTACCATGTCATGCATATTATGGAATCATGTTCTGTCCTCACAAACAAATTCTTCAAGGTAACTAACAGACCATGCATTGTTATGTGCTCGTGTTCTGTGGGTAAATTTTTTGTGAGGATATTATTCTAGCCATTGATTGCTGAAGGGCAAATATAGGTATGTACACATGGTAAGCATTATAGGATTTCACTACTTCCAAATATAGAGTTCTCCATATGCACATTTACTTCCCTAATGTATGGTTAGATGAAACTAACAGTGTGGTGCATGTTTCTACATCATGAAAATGAGGAAACCAACATGGCCATTGATACACACTCATATTTAGTAGTAGTATATAGATTACTATAAACTAAGGAGAATATCCATATATTCCTAACCGTTTGATTATTCAGGGGTACAAATTGGCTGTAATGACATGATCACAATCGCATGAACTAACTCATTCCAAATATAGCTGATTTCCAGCGTCTCTAATACATTGCCATAGTTCTACTCAAATTCTGCTCAAACAGGGATATGCCAATCATCACAAAAAGTTCAAACAGTGTCATGGCGTCATCATTAACATGAGACGGAAACAACTTACACGCGCCGTCCCAGCAATACGTGGTGCCATCTGCTTTGTCGATCGCGTAGATGATGTCATTGTGTTCAATAGAATCACGGAAGTGTGTATCATCTTTGACGATGATCCACTGCGAGCTGAGTTATCTCCAACTAAAGAAGGCACGGGCGTAAAGATAGGCGAGTCCGCGGTCAAACAAGGCAATTAGCTTGAAGTCTGCGTAATTCGCATGTCGTGTGGGCACTTGGCAGATTACAATCTTCTGCAAAACAAGGTCCATCCAACTGACGTGGTAATCTAGATGACTAGGACCGCGATGGTAAAACTCTATATAATCCAACATAGGAAGGATAATCTCATGGGAGGTCTGGAAGTTCATGAGCACCAACTTTTTACCGTCTTCTCTAAAGGCATCCATCCAGTGGGAGTTCATGCTGAGCCAGTACATACCTGCCAAGAAGTTTCGGGCGATGGTGATCGGATTTAAGTCGAGGGAAATGATGTACGGTGACCCACTACATACCTGCAAAGAAGTTTCGGCTAATGGAGATCGGATTGATGTCGAGGGGCATCATGTACGCCTCCGTATCGTGGTGTGCCAATCTCGCAAGACCAGATAGCAGCTGGCAGGGTGTCTTGAAAAGCTTTGGCCTCGCTTTGATGATGGCCGTGTGCATGCCCCTCGAGCATGCAACCAGCCGCAGGGCGCTCAACATATCCATACACGAACAATAGAGGTCGAGGACGTCACTGGGGTGATTGCTCCAACCGCGGCTCATATGGATCATGCGCGGTTCGCGTTCGGCCATGGTGGAGTTTGGAAGGTGGGGTTTTGGGGGGCTTGATTTACGGGGGAGAAGGCTGTCAGTGCTGGAGCGGCTAGCGAGGGAATAGTGGTCCTGGGGGAGGCGAGCAAGGTGAGGGTATGCGGGGGCACGGTGAGATAATGAAGAGTGATGTCAGGATCTCCGGCAAGACGGAGATGGAGATGGAGTGGTGCTAGGGGAGAGGGAGACGAGACGAGGCATGCTATACAGCGGCGGTGATAGTGACTGCACGGTGCACAAGGTGAGGCTGACTTTGGTAACCCGGACACACCGCCTGGACTGGTGTCACCTCGGGTGCAGGGTCTTGTCACTTCACTATAAGGACCGGATGAATAATAGTATTTTGACCATCAAGTGTACAACAGTTGTACTACTAGTAGTAGTAGGAGTAGTAGGAACATGAGTACACTCCCGTGCTAGCATGCCTCTGGGTTCACTTCTCGTGCATGCGGAAGCGCAAAGAAGGACTATTCTTTTTTGAGGATAACCGCATATTTCTTAATCATAGTAGGAACATGAGTAGTACTCCCTCCGGTCCTCTTTTGTCTGCACATAACTTTTTTCAGTATTTCTCTAATTAGTCTGCGTATATACCCTTTTGCATGCGCCCATTTCCCTCCATGCCCCGCATTCATAGCATTAATTAGCGTACACATGAGCAGCTGCAGCCAGACTCCAGCCAATAAACTGCAGCATACGAGTGGGCCATTCTGTGCGTGTGGGAGAGAGAAAAGGCAACCGAAGAGCCTATACAATCCATTGCATGCAGCAGTCAAACCACCGCAGCTCTCCTCATGCATGCGCATAACTTCTCCCATTTACTTCTCCATCGGGAACCGATTTTCCTCAGCTTTTTCACTACTCCTTGATTTTCATTTGCATCCAAACTACACAGCATTCACATTGTTTTAACCTCTTCGCATCCTCCTGGAGTAATTCTGAAGCCCCTATGAATAATCATCTTCTTCAGTTAGACTAGCCATCTAATCCTAATTCTCCAAACCATAGCCCTTTAGTCCAGCAGTTCCAAATGGCGAAAGAGAACGAGATGCAGGTTTTTAGCATCCAACATGTCCTCGTCGAAGGTTCATTAAGCATAGTTGCCACAATCAACAACCACCCAAGGGTTTTTCGGAAGTGGATCAACAATGTATCCAACTCCCTCCAAAAGGTGGAGATGAATGTCATCGGTCTCGACGCAGAGTACACGGAGCGTGCCACTGGGAAGATCCAACGCGTCGCTGTCCTTCAGCTCTGCCTCGAAGATGATGTTTTGGTGTACCACATCATACACGCGCCATCCATACCAGGTGAGCTTCACGATTTCTTGTCTCGGGACGACATATACTTCTGTGGGGTAGCCATCGCAGGGTACAAACAGAAGTTGGAACCGTACAACCTTGATTTGAAAAGCATCGCTGATCTACAAACCAGAATAAAAATTCCTGTAGAATATTGTGATAAACCGACACCATCCCTATTCGACGTAGCAAATTTTATGCTCAGAACAAATCTTCAGAAGGGTGACGAGACGCTGGCATTAAGGTCGTCTGGATGGGAGAATTATCCCTTGACGTACAAGCAGATAAAATATGCTGCCCTCGATGTCCGTGTGAGTTTTGAGATAGCTGCAAGGTCCAGAGAGCTTGTTGCGAAGCCGTCTCCCACAAAAAATGAGAACAAGAAGAATAAGAAGAAGAAGATGCTGCACCAGCAGCAGGGCATTATGGATGGATGAACTATTTCCTCTCTTGTAAAAAAATATTCCCTGTCTATGGATATTGATATAGATGGACTATTTCGATGGTGTGCATGTCTTTGGAACAAGTAGTAGCATGGGTTCGCTTGACTATAAGGAACTATTTATCCGCCTAGCTTTATCTACTACTCCTTCCAGTGATCGGTATGCAATGCATGTGTCTGTAGACATGATAGCTTGTCCATGGAAGTTCAACTATGGCGACCATCATGTTTCATCCACTACCACTCGCGATTCCCACGACGCCGCTCCAACCCATGGCACCACGTCCCCCGACATGCGCTTCACCCCTCTCGGCTGCACCGCCCCTTTGTCTTTTTGTGCATGACATGTGGGCCACCTTAAATGCGGTGACCATCAAGTTTCTACCACAGCCACACGCGATTACCACGACGCCACACGAGCCCTTGACACCACACGTCCCCGACCTGCGGCTCCCCCATCTCGGCCCCACTGTCCCTCTAAATTTGAATTTGAAACTTATAAAACGAAAAGATTCAAAACAAATAAACTAGGAAAGAGGGAGTATATCGTAGGATGTGTCCCATATGAAACAAGTCCCCTGGTTTGTCACCACGGAACATCAAGATGCATTTCTATGAGTAGTTTATCTTGTGAGAGAAAAGGATGAACGAGGGAAGGCCTCTAGAGATAGAGATAGACACTACTACTACCAATGTGCTGGCCCATGCGTTGCAATGGATCCAAAGTAGTAGAATAATACTTGTTCACGTGCTTGAAATATAAACACTCTAGTTTTGATATACATGTGTCAGCAGACATGACAGCTTGTCCATGGAAGTTGAACCACGGCGAGCATCACGTTTCTTGTTTCTACCACTGCAACACCCACACGCGATTCCCACGACGCCGCTCCAACCCTACCTGTAAGCACGACGTCCCCCGACGTGGACATGGATCCTCTGACGTGGCTATCACTTCATTACCTTGCCTTTCCATCGCTGACTGGTGGGACCCACACTTGCGGGTCGCACATGTCAGTGATAGAATGGTAGGATTGTTCACGTCAGGGCATCCTCATCCCCCCGACGTGCGCCTCATCCCTCTCAGCCCCACCGCTCCTATGCCTTTATGTGCATGACATGCGGGCCAGCTGAACTATGGCGACCATCAACTTTCTACCACATCCACACCCGATTAGACGCGGTTTGCCTGCTCCGCCGCTGTGCTCCGATCCGTACTCCCGCACCATCGAATTTTCATCCAGCGGCTGTGACACATTTCTTCCCGGGCATCAATCCTCATCTGGAGTACTTATGACTACAGGTAGTACCCGCCGGTGTGTCCATCTACGCCTCATAACGCCCCGACGCCCAGCTGTGGCACCCTCGCCATAGCCACGCCACCACCGGCCGGTTCATCTCGAACGAGTGAGTCGCGAACCACACCACCACCATGAGAATGACATGTGGGCCAGCCGCATTTAAGATCCGCATGTCATCGGCTCATAGGCCGGGCACTAAGCCATTGAAGTTCGGTCTCGTGGGCCCCGAGAGGGAAATGTAACTCCTGCGGCAGGCCTTGTGGTGCTCCCGTAGTACGAGTTCGTGCCAAACCCAGAATTTGTTTCTTACTACTACTGTAGGATCGAAAGTATGTCTAGAGGGGGGTGATTAAACTACTTGACCAAATAAAAATCTAGCCTTTTCCCAATTTTAGTTCTTGGCAGATTTTAGCTATCTTAGCACAATTCAAGAAATCTCCACACAATTCAAGCAAGCATGCAAAAGATTATATGAGCAGAGGAAAGTAAAGCATGCAACTTGCAAGAATGTAAAGGGAAGGGTTTGGAGGATTCAAACTCAATTGCAGACACGGATGTTTTTGTCGTGGTTCCGATAGGTGGTGCTATCGTACATCCACGTTGATGGAGACTTCAACCCACGGAGGGTAATGGTTGCGCGAGTCCATGGAGGGCCCCACCCACGAAGGGTCCACGAAGAAGCAACCTTGTCTATTCCATCACGGCCGTCGCCCACAAAGGACTTGCCTCACTAGCGGTAGATCTTCACGAAGTAGGCGATCTCCTTGCCCTTACAAACTCCTTGGTTCAACTCCACAATCTTGTCGGAGGCTCCCAAGTGACACCTAGCCAACTCCACAATCTTGTTGGAGGATTTGGATTTGGTGGAAAGAAGATTTGAGTGGAAATCAACTTGGGGAAGGCTAGAGATCAAGATTCATATGGTTGGAATGGAATATCTTGACCTCAACACAAGTGTAGGTGGTTCTCTCTCAGAAAATGTGTATTGGAAGTGTAGGTATGTTCTGATGGCTCTCTCCACAAATGAAGAGTGGATGGAGGGGTATAAATAGCCTCCACACAAAATCTAACAATTACACACAATTTGCCAAACTCGATGGGACCGAATGGTTAAACTCGGTCGGACCGATTCTGCAAACCTAGTGACCGTTAGGATTTTCGATGGGACTGAGATGCAACTCGGTAGGACCGATATGGTTACGGTTAGGCCATAACGTAATCTCGGTGTGACCGATTACACAAACTCGGTAGGACCGATTTTGGTAATAAGCTAACCAGAGAGTTGGTCAGGTAAACTCGGTAGGACCGATTCGCTCTTCTCGGTGAGACCGAAATGTTACAAAAGGGAAACAGAGAGTTTACATTGCAATCTCGGTGGGACCGATCGCTCATCTCGGTAGATCGAAACGTTACGAAGGGAAACAGAGAGATTACAATCCCATCTCGGTGAGACCGAGATCGCTATCGGTGAGACCGATTTGCCTAGGGTTTGTGGCAGTGGCTATGACATTTGAAACTCAGTGGCGCCGGATAGAAAGAATCGATGGAGCCGAGTTTGACTTTTGGTTTAGGTCATATGTGGATGTGGGAAAGTAGTTGAGGATTTTGGAGCATATCACTAAGCATTTTTAGAAAGCAAGCCATTAAGCAACACCTCATCCCTCATTGATAGTATTGGCTTTTCCTATAGACTCAATGTGATCTTGGATCACTAAAATATAAAATGTAGAGTCTTGATATTGAAGCTTGAGCCAACCTTTTTTGTCCTTAGAATTTTGAGGGATCCACTTTCCTCATCCATGCCATGCCATTCACTGAGCTTTTCCTGAAATATTAATCTTGGAATAATGTTAGCTCAATGAGCTATATATTGTTAGGAATTACCAAAACCACCCAGGGATAGTTGCACTTTCAATCTCCCCCTTTTTGGTAATTGATGACAACATATAGATCAAAGCTTCGACAAATGATAATAAGAGTGAAAGATATTGTCGCTTTGAGAAGTATGTGAAAAGCAAGAGCTCCCCCTAAAATTGTGCATATCTTAAGATTTGCTTTGGACTGCAAATGCACAATGAGTTAGGATCATGGGTTACTCTTCCATGTCACATACATCTTGGTGGAGCGCTCAAAATGATAAGAATTAAATACATGCGCTCATCACCAAGCAAAGTGAATGATCATATAAGGATAAGTAAGATAATATCATGTAAAAAGCATAAGTGTAGCTTATGATCAACCACATGATCATCAATGTCTCACAGATAATAGCATAGTATCTCAAGCAATCAAAAGACAAACAAAGTTCAACCACCAAAGCAAGAGAGAATAAAAAGCAACGCTCTCTCTCGAAGCCTATGATCTATACATTTTTCACCCCCTTTGGCAACAAGTTACCAAAAAGTTCATAGAAAATGCATAGCACTAGAACGTCTCTCAAGCTTGGTCTTCAGGTGGTGGTGTCCGGAGAACGCCAAGGACGAAGGCTTCAGTTGATGTGGATGGAGCTGATGGAGTTGGTGCTGGAGCTGGTTGCGCTGAAGCTGTAGCTGGTGCAGATGAAGTGGCTCTAGTGTCTGGAACAGGTACTGCAGCAGACCTCTGAGCTCTAGGCACTCTGGCAAATGCATCAGTGGTTGTCTTGCCCTTCCTCTCCTGCATATCATCTTGAAGTTGCTCCACAACAGACTGAATCTCAGTTACCTTCACATCCAAGTCATAGAATTTTTGCTCCACGATTCTTTCCAAGCTCTCCTGGTTTTGAGTCAGGGTGGCCAGTCCCTTCTCTATCCTCAAAGTGGATGCAATCAGGTAGCCAAGCTGATCTTGCTTGATTTTCAAAAAGTACTCAAATGCCTCCTCTTGAGTTGGCATCTTGGCAGCCTTCTCTTTCTTTGCTTTCTCCTTCTTCTCTTGAGCTTGTACTGATGATGGTTCATTCTCATCCATCACAACTTGATTGTCCTCGAAGTCTGGGTAGATAGGCAAGTGTTCCTTATCCAACAGGTATGTGCTTGTGCCCATATTTGAGTTTATCAACTCCTGGATTTGTGGGGCATGTCCACAACTTCTTTTCTGGTCAGCTGCAGTCCTCTTGATAGTCTCAACTATAAGGCTCATGACCTTGAACTTCTGTGGCACATCAAATATATGTAGCAAGTTAATTGCATGGCCTCTGATCATTCTGTGATCACCAGACTTGGGCAAGAGAGTGTGCCTAAGGATCCAATTGATTGTAGGCAGCCCTGACAGCAAGTGTTTTACTGACCCAAACTGGTGAGTCTCAAGATCATCTTCAGGAATCTCCTTGTACATGTTTGCAATAGAGTTGTGATCCATCTTCTTCTTGGCATAGACATCCAAGTCATCTTCTTCTTCCTTAGGAGCATTGATCAGATTTGCCCATTCCTCAATAGTTGAGTGGTACCTTGTACCTTCAGACATCCATACTATCCTGCCATCTAGATAGAAGTGTGTTGTGGAGTAGAATTGCATTATGAGCTCCTCATTCCACTTTGTGAGCTTCTGCCCAACAAAGTCTGCAACTCCACAAGCACTAAAGCTGTCAAACACACCAGGATAGTGTTCCTCATTTTCCTTGATATACTTCCAGTCGACCCACCTCATTTCACACACTATAGGCTTCTTGTCCAGCAGCACTGTCTCATAGAAATCTTGCTGTTCCTTTGTGTGGAAACTGTAATCAACAGCAGTTCTTCTTCTTGTAGCATATGGGTCTGTCTCTCTCCATTTCCTCAGTCCTGAGTCTCTCCTGATCTTCATGTTCTCAGCCACAGGATGAGCATCATTGTGGTCTAGAATCTTGGGTTTGAGCTTCCTCAGGACTTGTCCTTCATCATCTTCATCAGCAGCAACTTCAGGCACTGGGGCCTTGTTCTTCTCAGCAGCTGGTATACTCCTGGTATTCCTCTTAGGTCCACTCTTGGGCTTGGAGGCTGCTTTGGGTGCTTCTTTGGGCTTTGATGAAGCAGCCCCTATCCTGATAGCATCACCCATAAGCTTCTGGGCCTTGGGTGCTGGTGCAGCAACCTCTTCTTCCTCTTCCTCTTCAGAATCTCTCATGATTGAGGATCTCCCAAGCACTATAGCAGTGGTCTTTTTGATCCTCTCCTTCCTCTTCTTCCCTTCTGCAGCCGCCTCTTTGGGTTCAGATCCCAAAGGGACTTGAGTAGATGATCTGGCCTTAGACATTGGAATTCTCTTTGCAGGAAGCTTTTGCTTCATACCTGGCTTGGTGGCAGCAGCAGTGCTATATTCCTTCTTAACCACTTTCATCTTGGAAGTGGCCTCATCCTCAACTGCCACATAGTCTTCATCCTCAGACTCTGAAGTTTTCTTCTTCCTTGTTCTGGTGGCAGCTTTGGGCAAGTTGCTGGGAGTGCTCCTGCTACCATCATCTGAACTGCTAGAGGGACTAGTGCCCTCACTCAGGTGAACCTGCTCCTCTGACCTGTTCTGACTGTCACTCTGATCAGACATATTGCAAATACTGACAGCAGACCCTGTGAATAGATATAGATGAGATAGAGTGGATGAGCATCACAAAATGCAGAGGTTTTTGCAAAAGAATGAGTCAAAAACTTAGTTTTAGTTTTCCACAGAAAGCATTTTGGATCAACCGATTTGTAAACTGGGTGATACCGAAGCAGCTGTTGGAACCTAAACTAGTGAACTCGGTCAGACCGAGTCACAGTTCGGTGGCACCGAGACTGCTAGGATTTCACAAAGTCCTAAACTCGGTCACACCGATTTGCAATTCTCGGTCAGACCGAAAATTACATGTGCAATGGCCTGAGCCGAATCGGTGGTACCGAGTTCCACAACTCGGTGGGTCCGAGATGGTTTCGGCGGAAACCTAACCCTAAATTTTCAATTCAACTCTAATCTACGGAGTGTTTTGACTGGATAGAAGCGTTTCAATCGTGGTAAGAATCATAATGAACACAATGTGCTAGGAATCGGATTGAGGATAGCACTGTGATCGAGTCCATACCCTAGTTCGGCGATGAACTCGCTACGGCGGCAACGGCGGGGAAAAATTTCGTTGACGGTGGCGGAGACCAGCGACAGGAGGCGGCTGGCGACGAGGAGGACGATCCGGAGGCCCAGGAGGCAGAGCGAGCTATGCACGGGCGTAGGGGTTTCGGAGAAATTTCCAAAATTTTGCCCGTGAGTATATATAGCCCGACCCTGTCGGTGTGACCGAGTGGCACAACTCAGTGGCACTGAGATTCATAACTGCAAGCAGTTACTGAAACTCGGTGTGACCGAAAGGTTCAAATCGGTTGCACCGTGATTGAAAACATAGATCGACTTAGTGATCTCGCTATGACCGAAATGGATGAATCGGTCAGACCAAAACGCACAAAGAAGTTTTGGAAGTTTAAGTCTATGACGAATCGGGGACTCCGAGTGCTCCTCACACAGAGTGGTTTGAATCTGACTTGATCAAATTTTGTGATGTAGCATGAATAGAGTTTGAGACGAGAAAAGCATAGATAGCTAGAGAGGGTTCTTAGGCATTCTTGTCCATCCACTTGGCAAAAGAAAAGAAAACCAATCAATCAAAACAACAAGTGGATGTCCTCGAATGAGTAAAATATGCAATCAACATGCTCACACAATAAAATGGCAATTGAAATATGTGGCAGATCATGCACAACCAATTCAAGCATCTATCAAACAATTGGCGATGACTAGGTCATCTATATATGAGTATATTGACTTAGGAGTCAAATGAGAACATTTGATCATAGGTCATACTCATTGTTTAAGCATAAGTGGGGTTACCACTTTTACATAAAGCATTTGTTGTGTTCACACCATTAGAGTTGCTTTAGCTCAATTCTTAGAGTAAAGCTCCCCCTAGATGTGAGATCCCCCCTAAGAGGGATGAACTAACCTTGGGTTTTGTCGATGATGACTTCATGTAGATGTTGAAGATGTGGATGCTCAATGTTGATGTAGATCATTTGAAGCTATCCATTGGAGTGAGTTGCACTTTCAATACCTACATGGGTTAGTCCCACAAGGAACAAACAAGGATATCCATAGACATAAAGTGATGCACACACAAGATGATGTCTATGAAAGCTCTTAGGTTACCTTGTCCCTTGTCTTACCAACAAGAGGGTTTGTGACTCCTTGAACTAGTGCAAGATGTGGAAGTTGATTGCACTTGTTCTTACCAAGATGATAAGAGTGAAGTATGTTGGCAGAGTCACCCTCAAGAACTCTCTAATTCTTCTTCTTCGGGATCCACACCATCTTGATGGGAATCCTCGGTGTTGTAGTTGTACTTGATGAAGTGGAACTTGAAGTAGTCTTGGGAACCCACTTGACCAAGGCCTTAGGAGCTTCTTCATATGCATCAATTTCCTCTTGAAGCTTGTCCTTGCCTTTTTGCTTGTGGTCTTGTGGTGGAAGATCATCTTGAGCTTGTGTCCTTTTGAGAGAAGTAGGATCATACTTCTCTTGTTCAGGAACAAACTTCGTCTTGGGGTATTGATCTTCTTCCCACTCAACTCCATTGGCATTGAACTTTCGCTCAAAACCAACACCTTGATTCTTCCGGTGCCTTCCTTGCTTGCGTACAATTTCCTCGAATTGCTTACTTTCGGCAAGACTCTTGTAAACACCTTTCTATATAATTCCCTTCAATAAGCTATTTTCTTGCTCAAGTGTAACTTGGCTAAGAGAATCATTAGTGGAATCAAGAGAACTACTAGAAGGAACAATATTGGATTTAGCATGATTATTGTTACTACTAGAGGAAGAATCTTTCTTGTTCTTGTTACTAGACTTGACTTGAGGCATGTAAGTGGATAAGAGTAAATGCTTGGCAATGTAAGAAGAACTTTTCTTACGAAGATCATCATTGATTGCTTTTAAGAACTCATGCTCTTGCTCAAGGTTGAGCTTTTCAAAGCGCAATTTCTCATGAGTCCTTAAAAGTTCTCGATGATCTCCTAAGATAGTTTCATGAGCTAACTTAAGAGTGTTTAGTTCTTTAGTTAGAGACTCAATCTTCTCCTTATCATTGTCATTCGTTTTATCTTGATTAGCATGATTAATTGACGTTTCATCATAGTATTCATCTAGAGTTGTCAACAAGTAAATCATCATCACCTAACAAGTCATCTTCATCACTATTGAAATCAACATACTCGGGGTGTGATACCTTTGGGCCTTTAGCCATGAAGCATGTTCCAACTCCTTCATTTGGTGAGCCAAATATGTCGTAGGAGTTGGTTGTCACAAGTGCTAGACCGGCAACACCTTCATCTTGAGTATATTCGGAGTCGGAGTGATAGCTTCTCTCGGAGTGGTTGTCGGAGTCAGAGCCGGATACCCATTCACCAACATGATCTTGATGTCTTCGTTTTGTGTAGCTCCTTGATGACTTGTACTTTCTTTCCGAATCCTTGCTTCTCTGTGAGGGTCTTCGTTCATAACGATCATCTCTACTCCTTCTTTCTCTAGATGGTGATTCTTCTCTTCTACTTATTCTCTTGGGAAAATCTTCTCTTCTCTTGTAGGGGGGCGTACACTCATTAGAATAGTGTCCGGCCTTCCACAATTGTAGCTGTTTCGCTCTCGACTAGAAGATCTTTTGTCATTGTAGGACCTTGACTTGGAGCTTCTCTCTTTGCTTCTACTCTTGTAGAACTTGTTGAAGTTCTTCACCATTAAGCTCAATTCTTCATTGAAGGTTTGTTTCTCACTCGATGATGTGGGGGCTTCACATGAGGCTTTGTAAGCACCACTTGATTTGTTGTGAATATCTCATGAGCAACAATTCTTCTGATGACTTCCGTTGGCTTGAGATCTTTTTAATTGGGCATCATTTGGATCAATGTGCACACGGTATCATATTTTCCATACAAGGCCCTTAGGATCTTCTTGATGATGAATCTATCGGTCATCTCTTCACTCCCTAAGCCGGCAATCTCATTTGTGATAAGAGCAAGCCTAGAGTACATTTTAGCGACACCTTCACCATCCTTCATTTTGAATTTGTCAAGTTGGCTTTGAAGCACATCCAATTTGGATTCCTTGACGGAGTCGGTACCTTCGTGCATATCAATCAAAGTATCCCAAATTTCCTTTGCATTCTCAAGACGGCTTATTTTGTTGAATTCTTCGGGGCACAATCCATTGAAGAGGATATCACAAGCTTGAGCACTGTATTGCAACATTTTCAACTCTTCCACGGTGGCTTCACGGTTCAGTTCTTTCCCATCAAAGAATTCACCTTGCAAGCCAATACACACAATAGCCCAAATGGCGGGGTTATGTCCAAGAATATGCATTTTCATCGTATGCTTCCAACTAGCAAAATTAGTGCCATCAAAGTAAGGACCTCTACGGTGATAATTTCCCTCACTAGACGCCATACTCTCCTAGTTTGTGAAACCAAGGCTATGACCACCATAAGCTATGGAAATCAAAGCAAATGGAGACCAAAGCTCTGATACCACTTGTAGGATTGAAAATATGTCTAGAGGGGGGTGATTAGACTACTTGACCAAATAAAAATCTAGCCTTTTCCCAATTTTAGTTCTTGGCAAATTTTAGCTATCTTAGCACAAGTCAAGCAATCTCCACACAATTGAAGCAAGCATGAAAAAGAGTATATGAGCAGCGGAAAGTAAAGCATGCAACTTGCAAGAATGTAAAGGGAAGGGTTTTGAGGATTCAAACGCAATTGGAGACACAGATGTTTTTGTCGTGGTTCCAATAGGTGGTGCTATCGTACATCCACGTTGATGGAGACTTCAACCCACGGAGGGTAACGGTTGCGTGAGTCCATGGAGGGATCCACCCACGAAGGGTCCACGAAGAAGCAACCTTGTCTATTCCATCACGGCCGTCGCCCTTACAAACTCCTTGGTTCAACTCCACAATCTTGTCGGAGGCTCCCAAGTGACACCTAGCCAATCTAGGAGACACCACTCTCCAAGAAGTAACAAATGGTGTGTTGATGATGAACTCCTTGCTCTTGTGCTTCAAATGATAGTCTCCCCAACACTCAACTCTCTCTCACATGATTTGGATTTGGTGGAAAGAAGATTTGAGTGGAAAGCAACTTGGGGAAGGCTAGAGATCAAGATTCATATGGTTGGAATGGAATATCTTGACCTCAACACAAGTGTTGGTGGTTCTCTCTTAGAAAATGTGTATTGGAAGTGTAGGTATGTTCTGATGGCTCTCTCCATGGATGAAGAGTGGGTGGAGGGGTATAAATAGCATCCACACAAAATCTAACCGTTACACACAATTTGCCAAACTCAGTGGGATCGAATGGTTAAACTCGGTCGAACCGATTCAGCAAACCTAGTGACCATTAGGATTTTCGGTGGGACTGAGATGCAACTCGGTAGGACCGATATGGTTAGGGTTAGGGCATAACGTAATCTCGGTGTGACCAATTACACAAACTCGGTAGGACCGATTTTGGTAATAAGCTAACCAGAGAGTTTTTCAGGTAAACTCGGTGGGACCGATTCGCTCATCTCGGTGAGACCGAAATGTTGCAAAAGGGAAACAGAGAGTTTACATTGCAATCTCGGTGGGACCGATCGCTCATCTCGGTATGACCGAAACGTTACGAAGGGAAACAGAGAGATTACAATCCCATCTCGGTGAGACCGATTTGCCTAGGGTTTGTGGCAGTGGCTATGACATTTGAAACTCAGTGGTGCCAGATAGAAAGAATTAGTGGGGCCGAGTTTGACTTTTGGTTTAGGTCATATGTGGATGTGGGAAGGTAGTTGAGGATTTTGGAGCATATCACTAAGAATTTTGAACAAGGAAGCCATTAAGCAACACCTCATCCCTCCTTGATAGTATTGGCTTTTCCTATAGACTCAATGTGATCTTGGATCACTAAAATATAAAATGTAGAGTCTTGATCTTGAAGCTTGAGCCAAACTTTTTTGTCCTTAGAATTTTGAGGGATCCACTTTCCTCATCCATGCCATGCCATTCATTGAGCTTTTCTTGAAATATTAATCTTGGAATAATGTTAGCTCAATGAGCTATATGTTGTTAGGAATTACCAAAACCACCCAGGGATAGTTGCACTTTCAACTACCAACTACTAGTAAGGTACACGTGCATTGCACGCATGAGATTCTGGTGCTTTGTGTGTTATGCTTCTGCATGTGGAGTCTTCTAGATTCTACATGTGGCAAAATCTGGTGGAATGTAGATGATATCCAACGGCCAGTAGTGCTCACATTTGCCATCTTTGTACCGTCGGATTGGCTTCATCCAACGACCAACTTTCAAAGTTATGGTTTTGTTTGCAGCCTAAGGTTGCCAAGCCTAAGCTTAGGCGTGCCACAAGTGTGTTTGGTTGCCTTCTTGTCTCAACATAGTTGTTCCCTCTTCATGCATGCTCAACTCAACACCCCTCTTCATGTATGCTCTCTTCATGCATGCTTCTAGTGTATTTGTGCTAAACTAGTGTGGACTCATGCACCCTCCATACACTCTACCAAACACCCAAAAGTGGGTCGAGAAGGGAACTCTTGGGATCATGCACCCTTCATACACCCTACCAAACACACCAGGCATGTGTTTGGTTCATTGCTACACTTGTGGCTTGCCACACTTTTCTAGCTACATGGTCCACATGTCATAGACTCAACTTCTTGCCAAATCTTGCCACACTTGTGGTGGCCATTTTGTTAGCCACATTTTTTTGGCAGACACACTTTGCCTAAGCTTAGTTGTGGCAAAGTTGGTCATGAATGAAGTTCAACCATGGAGTCTTCTAGATTCTACATGTGGCAGAATCTAGTGGAATGTAGATGATATCCAACAGCTAGTAGTGCTTGGATTTGTCATCTTTGTACCATCGGATTGGTTTCATCCAACGACTAACTTTCAAAGTTATTCACACACTATATAGGGGGTATATATATAGATGTGCCGGCCCGTTGCAATGGATCCAAAGTATATCTGTTTAGTGGAGTGCACTCTAAACACATTATCTATTTATTTTTCTCTAACCTTTCGTAGCCATGCAACCAAGCCACATAAGCTTCATGGGTGCCCCCCACATCATATTATTCATACTCCCTCCGTTCCATAATGTAGTGCCTATAGATTTTTTAAAAAGTCAAACCTCACGAACTTTGACCAAGTTTGTGGAGAAAAATATTTACATCTAGAGTGCGAAACATATATCACTAGATTCATCATAAGATGTAGTTTTACATTATATATTTTTGGTATTGTAAATATAAATATTTTTCTCTACAAACTTGGTCAAAGTTTGTAAAGTTTGACTTCTCAAAAAATCTATAGGCACTACATTATGGAACGGAGGGAGTACTACGTTGACTAAAAAAAGATAAATCACCCAAAACAAGATCCTCCCTTTTTTGTTCCTACGATGCTATGTCGTGCACGTACCTACTAGTTGTATAGTGGTAGTACTAGTTGTATAGTACTACAAACTTGGTACTAGTAGGAGTAGAGTAGTACGGAATGCTCCTACTCTATCAAGGATCCCCATCTGACACCAAATTTCTTGGCTTCTGTGCTACAGCTAGATCTTCCCCTCGTTTCCGTTTTCCAACCCAGCGGCGGGCAGGGTGCGGTTTGCCAATAGTTAGTTTGCTCAATGGCAGTCCCACATGAAAGTGAAAATGCTAGGCAACACGCCTTCCCTAAGCTATGTGTCGTGCCGGACGGGTCGTGGAGTACTCCCGATTCCCGGGCGTGTGTGGGGGGGGGAGTGCGACGCGAACGCGGCAGGCCTTTTCCTTTTACTAGCAATGTGCTCGTGCATTGTGAAGGATCCAAAGTAGTAGAATAGTAGTACTTGTTCACAAACTTGAAAGAAATTACTCTTGTTTTGGTATACTCCTAATATATTACTCCCTCTATTCCTAAATATTTGTCTTTTTAGAGATTTCAAATGGACTATCACATATGGATTATATAGACATATTTTGAAGTGTAGATTCACTCATTTTGCTCCGTGTGTAGTCACTTATTGAAATCTCTAGAAAGACAAATATTTAGGAATGGAGGGAGTATTTTTCACTCAAAATATATTTCTCAGGATGTTTTGATGAGGTGAGGGAGGGATGTGGTTGCTTTCAAGATAATAAGGGGTTTTCTGCAAATTAGAGTAGAGAAGTGGGCTGGTTGCAAAAATGCCACAACTTACCTCACAGCCGTTAGATGCAGATCTAATGGTCAGAAACGACGGATGGCAAACACACCACCATCACCAACTGAGTCTTTTATAGGAGTATATATTTCTCATGCTATTCTAATGAGGTGAGGGAGGGATGTGGTTGCTTTCAAGATAATAAGGGGTTTTCTGCAAATTGGAGCAGAGAAGTGGGCTATTGTTGCAAAAATGCCACAACTTACCTCACAGCCGTTAGATGCAGATCTAATGGTTAGAAACAACGGATGGCAGACACACCACCATCACCAACTGAGTCTTTTATAGGAGTGGGAGTAGAGAAATATGTATAAATTGTAACATTTTGGTTCTGCTCCTTGGCACGATAGATAGATAGATAGAAATAACGATTGGAAACGCTAGGGAGGGGCTATTTCCGCCAAATAAGCAGGGTACGTAGTAGCTAGGTTGGCGCTTTGTCGGTTTGGTCACACGCGGTCCGACATGTTCTAGTGTTTCTAGCAAGATGCCCGCGTTGCACGAAGTTGATGGAAAAGGCAAGCACAACTTATAAATTGACGGATGGAGTACTAGTTACAGTGATGCATATAATTAAGCAAAGGGACCGCACATGTCGGTATTGACTGGAACAACAATGCAACAACATAATAAGAATTAAGGCCACGATGATGATGTGATCGTAGTGGTGGTTACAAAAGGCAAGAAGAAAGATGCATCCATCAACGGATGACCTCCTCCTCCTCCTCAACTTAGTGCGCCGGGCCACCGACCGGCGGCTAAGGAGCGGCAGCTTTTGTGGCGAGGTCGAGGTGCTTCTCAGCAAAGGCATCAAAGGCTTCCAGCTAGTTGAGGAAGGCCAACATCGTAGCGTCCTCACTGGCCTTGTAGATACCTATGTACAAGATTTGCTCGTACACATGGGTGTGTAGGTCGACGAACTCTTGCAGGGCGAGGCGGCTCGCGTTGAGCGCGACCTCTAGGTGGACATTCTCTGTGGCATCGGCGGGCAGTCGCAGGGCCACCAGTGCTTGAAAGAGGTTCCGGCCATGGAGGCCGATTAGGGTGGCAGGCAATGAGAAGCCCGGGCGCGCGGGCTGGAGGAGTACGGCGATGTCGTCCGCGAGCTTCTTGAGGACGGTGAACTTGTTGGTGGTGGCAACGATCATCTGGTCCAACTGAGAGTCGTAGTTTGCGTCGACGGCGGCCATCCACGAGCCGGTCTCCAACACCGTTTGGAGACGATCCTCGGCGCCATGCCGCAGGCCGACATCGTGGACCATCTGGCACAGCCGCTGGCCGCTCGCACGCATCGCCGCCATGGGTCTGGAGTGAGCTCTTTTGCACTTAGTGTAGGTACTTAGGCAAATTCTTAGGTGCGTACGATGTGGTAGATGCATTGGAATGGAGGGGTGCCTTTATATGAGGGAAAATTATGTTGCATTCACATCGTGCAGCCTCTTTTCCCGGTCCTCCTCCCATTACTTCCCTCATGCATTAATTGAAGGAGGATGCATTGGTCGTTCAACATTTCGGGAACCGCTACTCCCTCTCTCGTCTGCATTAAAGCCATATCAGGAACTACGCCACCCACTGTCAAATCAAATAGTACTGCACCGCCCGCTGCACGCCCGGCTGAACACGCCTCCTTGCCTCCATCACACCCCTCCGTTAAACCCGCATGCAAACCAAGAAACCTACTCCGGCCACACGTCCATTCATGAGCGGGCCGGAATTAAATGCAACACCGGCCGAGCTCCTCCCATCCGTCCTCAGTTTTAATGAGGCCAGACGTTGGCCAAGCTCCTACCGTCCGCCCTCTATTTACACGAGGCCAGACAGACAGTGGGAAAGAATCGCACCCCTCCGCCGCTCCCCCATCTCCTCCTTCACCATTTTCTCCACTCTTTCGATGGCTTCCGAGGAGCCGTTCTCCGGCATATTACCCAGCTGGGTGGCCCGCCGAGCCCTCCGGATACGGGCGAGGCCGCTCGATGCTTCACCAACCTTGCTTGGCCCGACAGAGCCAGTTGCCGCCCCAAGTAGGCACGTGGTTCAGCAACTCACCGCTCTAGTTCAGCTCGATGAAGAGTGGCGATTTGCTCCACGCCGGCACGGCGGCGAGCACATCGGTACGGGTGTCGTCGCTGCCGCGTCGTACCGCGCCACCAGTGTCTGTGGTGCCGCGCCTCCCATGTCTGTGGGCGCACCTCCCGTGCCTGCGGCAGCGCCATGCAGGCAAAGACAGAAGCCGGGTGTGTGGAGCGACGAGTCGGTGGCCATCTTCTCCATGTCCGCCGCCATCATCAAGGAGAAGTAGAACACGGGACCGCCGCCACTTGGGTCCCATGAAGGCCACCGCCGAGGTGACGACTGCGCATTCAGGTGGTTTCTTTGCTTCTTCGTCTCTTCCGAGGACCTTCGTCGACCCCGCGAAGTGTCTGCCGGACATGAGGAAGACAAAGGGATCCGCGGGCGGCCATTTAGATTATGTACTCCCTCTCCAGCTGGCGGGAAATTTTTGTTCTAAGAATGGATAAATTGTATGTATCTATAACTAAAATAAGTCTAGATACATCCATTTCTAGGACAAGTATTTCCGGACGGAGGGAGTATTAATTATACCAAGGGAGCCAGATTGGCACCGCTTAGTTCATGTAAATGTAATGAAATCCATCATGTTTATATGAAGATCCGGCTTTTTTATACGAAATCCTTCATGCTTATATGAAATCAGTCCGTGTTTGCACGAATTTCATCTGGTTGGTTAGAGTTGTGAAAATGTATGCCGCTGGCGTTTGATGTCGTCCTCCGCGGAAGGAAGCGGGAGGAAATTTGCCGGCTGCCGTTGGAGATGCTCTTATGCTGGAAATAATAGAGTGACATCCAATCCATTTGAGTTAATTGCATGTATGATTGTCCCTCTATAAAAAGTTAATTGCATATACAGTGTACACGTGACTTGCAGGGTGGCTACAGCTTCGTACAGAAAGTTAAAAAGAAACAAGTCCATCCTTAATCTTGTATTCTAAGTACTCTGTGGGTTCCACTGTCAGTACAGTAGCGAAAGAAGTATATATTAAATAAGTAATATATAATATAAAAATCTAAAGTTAAAGACAGAATTCGAACTCATGTCATCGCGTTGCGAGCATCCGGCGCTAACCAGTCCAGCACATTTTTGTTGTAGACCATGCTGGAGATATATCTCCATGTCTACTCTTATACTCCATCCGTTCCTAAATATTTGTCTTTTTCAGATTTCAAATGGACTACCACATACAGATGTGTATGTAGACATATTTTAGAGTGTAGATTCACTCATTTTGCTCCATATGTAGTCACTTGTTGAAATCTCTAAAAAGACAAATATTTAGGAACGGAGGGAGTAGAAAACAGAGTTGGTGATGATGGTGTGCGTGCCATCCTGCAATATAGGCCGTCGGATTTATATCTAATGGATAGGAAGAAAACTATCGCAATTTTGCAAAAATATACCCACACCCCTCTCCATGTTCGCAAATACGGCCTTCCCTCGTTCATCCTTTTCTCTCACAAGATAAACTACTCATATAAATGCATCTTGATGTTCCATGCAACGCACGGGCATCTAGCTAGTTTCTTTTAAAATAGTTACTGCGATAATTGGGTTGAAGTGATATATTTTATGTCTGCCCCGAATGATTTCAGATTCACTAGTAGTAACAAAGAAAAGATTGCCTTGTTAATTAACAGAAAGCAGGGTGAAAACTATCACATGAGGCTGGTAAAAACGAGGCACACTGGGTTCAGCGTCATCGTCACTACAACTGTGAGTGCGTGAGAAGTCTACATATCGAGGGGGCTACTGAGCGAGGCACAGGGACACAATGTTCGAGAGAGAAACCAATTGACAGATTACGATTAGATCGAGTTGTCACCCTTCTACTGTCATTGTTGGGGTGGGGGGAGGAGGAGGGAGAGAAAGACGTATCGAGAGTGTGCGCGGTAGGCACAGAGGCACAACTAGCGAGTGTGTGTATGTGTGTGTGTGTGTTTGAAAGATGAGTAGATAGATTACTATCAAGATCGAGGTGCCGCCCTACTCCTTCGGTGTCGGGTAGTGTGTGTGTTTGAGAGAGAAGCCAGTCGATACATTAGTATCAAGATCAAGGTGTCACCCTACTCCTTCGGTGTTGGGAAGTGTGTGTGTGTGGTTGTCTGGGTGTGGGTGTGTGTGTCGGGGGGAGGGGCAGTGACACTTACATATTCCTACTCTTATAAAAAAACAGAGTTGGTGATGATGGTGTTCCTGCCATCCTGCAATATAGGCCATCCGATTTATACCTAACGGATAGGAAGGAAACTGTGGCAATTTTGCAAAAAGATACCCACACCCCTCTCCGCATTTGCAAATAAGGCATTCCCTCGTTCATCCTTTTCTCCCACAAGATAAACTACTCATACAAATGCATCTTGATGTTCGGTGCAATGCATGGCCATCTTGCTAGTAGGGAGAAGGAGTTTGTGTGACACATATCTGGCTATATTAAGGGATAGGTATATAGCATTTGTGCGAGGCATAATTAAAGCATCACGAAGATAAACAAAATTGTGTGCATGCAAGTGCCGGAAAAAATGAAGCGAGAAACAATGTGTGTGTGTGTGCGCGCGCGTGCGTGCGTGAGAGAGAGAGAAATCTCAAAACAAAAGGTGCTCTGCTAGAATCCCATTGTATGTATTCATATGGTTCCGGAACTCGAGTTAACCTTAGGCATATGTGTGAGAGACATTATTATACTTTGAGACATTAGTGGCTGTGGGTGGGTGGAATTAAAGGGGTGGGCGTGTTCGACAGAGAGAGCGTGTGTGTTTCTGTGTGAGAGACTTGTAGGACGAGGTAGAATGACGAATTCTAACCTTGACGGAGGGAGAGAAATACACGAAGTGCGTGTGTGTGATTCCGATGCCCACAGGGAAATGAGATATGTATGTGTGTGAGAGAGATTGCACAATTCATTCACGTATCACTATCTACAATCGTGGACGTGCATCGCTTGAACATAAATCAATATCTACTTTGTATCGTGGCCAAAGGTACAATATCGATTCAACCCAATAAAGATTGGACACTCACGTATCACATTTTTTCTATTTAAATAAACCTTTTAAGTTGTGCATGCCAAAGTTACAGTGATGTTTCTTCAAACAACCAATGTAGCTATCATGTACATGCACCGTTGTCACTCTTGCATTCAAAATCATTAGTCTTGGATGATTTAAGGTTCTATTATGAAGTAATATATGTAATATTCATATATGAATTCAACGGGTACGCAATTTATGAAATGGAGGCTATGTAATCATATGAGGTAACACTTTTAACTAGTGGACTACAATATCCATTTCTTTTTGTGCACCTCTACACTAACACGTCAATGCATTATGTTTAAAGTAAATAACCAAGTGCACTTAATTATCTATTTCCACGAGAAATACATAGGCTGAGCGTTTGATCCCTTTTTTGTGAACGCGCCACTACACCCGTACGATTGGTCGCGCCCGTGTGAACTTCCAAGTTATCGGTGCATCATCCCGAGTTATTGTCTTTTTTTCTGGGGTGGACTTCACACAAGTTATTAACTGTTGACGTGTGCCCCGTGTACACAGTCTCGCATGACCTTCCCGCTAGCACAATCCAAAATTAGTTGAAACTGGATACGAACGATCCCGCGAGCGGCAAAATCTCTCGCCTCCTAAAATTTCCGCCACCTTAGTCTTTATCATGCTAAATTCCCCTTTTGTCCTTGGTGCACGGAAACCAACAGTTACAATACCGCCCTCATCTACATAATAGGTCGGGTTGCTTTGGTAACTTCCGGTTCCCCCCACTACACGGCACCCCCATTTCCTCTCCCCCTCCCGCAAAAACGACTAACTCCATAGCACTAGAGCATCTCACATCACGCCATCCGTACTTCATCGGCCTTTCTCCCCTCCCCTCTCGAAACCCTAGACTGCTCATCCATCGGCGTACCAGAGCCCATTCACTACCTGCGGCGTCCACCTCGCTGGATCTGCTTCTGCGGCCGCATCTAACCCTCCCACCTCCCCTAGAAACAAGTAGACTACTCATCCACCACTGTACCACAGCCATTCAGTGCTGGCCTTGTCCACGACGCCGGATCTGCTTCACCGGTATTGTCATCAACCGCAACGCATCTGCAGCGGCTCATTCGTACTCCCCACCGGAGACGCTTTGTTCACCCCCCGGAGCCGCCCCACCGACTCCCCCGTCGACGGCCTCTGATCCTCTTCGCCAACACCTTCCTCAACCCTACCGGAGCCGCTTCGCCGACACCATCGTCAACCCCACCGGAGTAGCTTCGCCTATACCATTTTCAACCCTACCGGGGCCGCTTTGCCAACTCACAAGTCCACGGCCTCAGATCCGCTTCCTCGCACCCTCATCCAACCTACCGGAGCAGCTTCTGACGCCCCGTCCACGGCCACAGATCTGCATTGTCGACACCATCCATAACCCAACCACCGGAGCAACTTCACCTACGCCCTCGTCCACGGCTACAGATCCACTTCGCCCACACCGTAGTCCACCCTACCGGAGTAGCTTCACCTACGCCCTCGTCCACGGCCACACATCCGCTCCGCCCACACCATAGTCCACCCTACCGGAGCCGCTCCACAAATACCCTACTCCACAGTTCTAGATCTCCTTACCGGACCACGACAGCCAGCGCAGTGTCATCACCCTTGACGTTTCTAACCTGATTCCCACCGTCTGGAAAGATGCCAAGCACCCGCCATGGCCTAGGTACTTGTCACCTTTAAACCCGTCCAGCATCACCTGCCCGATGTACTTCAAATATACTAACAGGTCGATGTTACCTGTTATGCAGCTGGCAAAAACTACAAGGACGATGTTTCTTCTGGATCTAACAGCTTGGCCAACCAAGATCCTGGACCGAGACATTGCTATGATCTTGTAAGCATGTCTCTCTCTCTCTCTCTCTCTCTCTTGTATTGTTCTGTGCCTGCCAGCGTGCTTTGCTAGGATTTTCGACTAGAAATCCCTTTGTGCAGACAATGATTTCTACTACGGGCTCCTAAATTAGATATGCAGATGTCATACATGATACTACCTCGTACCTCCGTTCCTAAATATAAGTCTTTCTAGAGATTCCACTATAGGCTACATACGGAGCAAAATGAGTGAATCTACACTGGAAAATGCATCTATATACATCTGTATGTGGTCCATACTGGAATCTCTACATAGACATATATTTAGGGACAGAGGCAGTACATTACACAAAATCATAGTTGGCATGTAGGAATTCTAGTACACTACATTAGGCTCCCTTAGAGTGCCTGCTAGTCCAGCACACAGAGTCATGGCTAGTATATGCTACTCACACAATCATTAATTGGTGGTTTAAATATGTGCAAGGGATATGCAATGTATTATCATGTAGAGATGTCTAAAATTAGCGGTTTCAACTTGCAGATAGGGTTACACAATGAAAAAGTACAAGATGTATGTCGCAATTTCATGGAACATCGCAAAAAAAGGAGAACCAGCGGTGAGCCTATGCAGTGTGCTATGGTACGTCACTCCTCCATTGCAATTTATCGTGACATGTTATTTGTATGTTAGTTCTATTGGCCAAGTTTCGTAGGGACGGTTATTACGAGTTATCCTAAGAAAATAAGCACCTGTGAATATAAGCTCCATGTAATAAGCCAACCAGTTCTTTTCATTACGTTTTCAGCTTATCTTTGGTATGATCAGTGAAAAGTCTAGATTGCATTATATTTTTTTTTTGCTGCCCATATGAAAATTAATTTGACTTGCAAACATCACAAATTGAATCTAGTGCAGTAATTAATATGATTGGAAAACAGACCTTCACTATTTGCTCAAAATGCAAATACAAAGATACCATCTACTTGGCACAATCTACTTTGGTCAATGTTTTCCATAGAGATCCCATTGCCTAATTTAAACGAAAAAATGCATGACCCACATTTAAATGAAGAACAATTATTTATTGAAATTCGATGGTCCAAGTGGCTGGTTATTATCATATAGCAGCACCACCTGAAAGCATCATATAGCAGGAGCAGCTCATAGCAACTCATCATACAGCAGCAACAGAAGTGTGCAATTCATCATATACCAGCAGCAACTCATAGCAATTCATCATATAGCAACAGTAGGAGCAGCTCATAGCAATTCATCATATAGCAGCAGCAGGAGCAGCTCATAGCAATTCATCATATAGCAGCAGTAGGAGTAGCTCATAGCAATTCATCATATAGCATCAGTAGGAGCAGCTCATAGCAATTCATCATACAGCAGCAACAGGAGCAGCTTATAGCAACTCATCATATAGCAGCAGCGGCATCTCATAGCAATTCATCATATAGCAGCAACAGCTCATAGCAATTCATCATATAGCAGCAGCAGCTCATAGCAATTCATCATATAGCAGCAGTAGGAGCAGCTCATAGCAATGCATCATATAGCAGTAGAAGCAGCTCATAGCAATTCATCGTATAGTGGATCAGAATGAAAATTTGGCAAAAAATCAGAGGAGATCCTCACCTTGTTGGATGAGGTCATCCTTCAATAGCACCTCAAAGCCACGGCCTGGGAGATGGGGAGGGGGAATAAGGTGCCTTCTGCCGTAGTGTGGCATTAGCCGTAGTTGTGCAGCGCCTGTCGGAGTAGTGCGTTGGACGAACCACAGTGGAGCAACTGCTGGAGACCATGAGAATGAGGGGCGGCACCTGAGGGAGGAGCAGCCAGGGAGAATTGCCCCTACCTGCTGGCCATGTAGCCTAGCTGGATAGAGCATCGTCGAGGACCAGGCCAGATGGGACTAGTGGCGACGGCTTGCTGGAGGAACCCTAGTGTTGCAGGCAGGGTATCGAGGTAGAGGGAAAGGGGAGAGGAGATGCAAGCGGGCAGGGCAATGAATGCTTGCGTTTTTGTTTTTACTTGAGGGTGAGGTGTGACGCAAGCGTCACCAGTTGCATTTTGAGTGTAATATAGGCAGACAACAGAGTCATTTCACTACTCCCCTTCCCTTCAATTTTTAGTGAGGTTCTACCCGAAACACCCCCCTCCAAAGCGAAATTAGTTAAGCCCAAGCCCATAACTCAAAAAGGACTTCTTTACATCTTTTATGGCTTATTTTGACAATAAGCTCTGAAAAGGCAGAATAGAACTGGCCCTTAACCTGCAATTAATTGTGTGTGGAATGATGAATCACTCCTGCCTGCTATAGTGTACATTTAGGCATCATCATACATGGCATAACCTAATACATGTGCATTCCATTGTAGAATTTGGAATATGCAATGTTTATGTTAGTTCATACGTTGCACATGATGTTTAAATGCCCCTTAAATCTGGTCAGTCAAGTGATGGTCTTTAAGCCTCCTTCTTTGCTTCTTTTCTTGATATGTAAGATTTGCTCACACATCTGTTCAATTTCTTGTTTGCATCAGCCAGCCATACTAGGACTGTTTGCTATGATTACTTGTTGTTCTTGTCCTAACACTCTAACAGAGCTTGTCAACAATTTAAACACTAAGGGCTGTTGTAGTGGGGCCTTTTCTAACTCATAGGTAACATAAAGATTTGGCTCTACACTAAAGTAGGCTCTCCAAGAGTACTTGGAGATCCAGTTCGAAGGTATGCCTAGTTTTTACATAGTGCAGACATAGTAAATGCTCATTTCATTGTGTGCAAGTGCAAGAGATGCGGCATGTTTCATTATGTGGTGTTGTTTTGTTATAATCTCATCCTTTTGTGTTCACAGACCGGAAAGTATGCATATTTATCTTCCAAGGAGACGAGTAACTAGTTTGTGTCACCTTGCAGAGGGGGTGCAATGAAGATAAGATCGAGGATTTCCAAGTACAAGATGTTAGGAAGGAGCCTTGCAAGAGAAGTAGGAGCTGCGCTGAGCCTCTTCAACCTGTTAAGGTAAGTCACTGTATCCAACTCAACAGTTCAATTCCTTGTTTGTTTCAGGCATAGTTAATTTGCTCTTTTCAATTGCTTTATTTGTCCTCAGTTAATGAGATGCCCAAAGAATGATGCCTGATGTTGGGTACTTGTGTAACTATTAGTTGACATAATTAAAGGCCTTACCATTTAATTACTCTGTCGAAGTGTGCCTAAAGCTTTGATGTCTATTAACCAACTATTATTGAATGAGGCTCACAATCTAGTTTATACTAGGCTAATGATTGCACAGTTTTGCTTGCTATAGTATGTTTGTATGAAATACTCTGCTATTCATTATGCTCCCTAAGACTTTAATTGAGCTACAGAATGGCCAACTTCTTGCTTACTTCTACGCAACATGTTGTCTAAATTTGTAACTTGTGTGTGTTTTGGATTGAGCCCCAACATCATGCTCCTCTCGTGAGCTAAGAGAGATTTATGTATGCAGTCTACACCGACTACCTTTTTATAATTTTTAAAATATCATCTGCTTATGCTTCATGACGTGTAAGATTATTGTTAGTCTTGTTTTGCCATGTACAAAATAGTCTGTCTTGCTCGCTTCACTGTTGTAACTATATTTTTGCCCTAGTCATGTGTACTTACAGAAACATTTCAGGATGAAGTGACATCAACACAAAGATCTGCGAGCAGTGCGGCATGGACGTTACCTATTGATTATGGATTGGAATTGGAATGTGCTGATGTTCTCGAGCATCAACTAGAGGTGGCAAGACAATGTGTACATGATTCTGAACATACAATCAACAAGTTGAGACTGGACATGCAGGTATTAGATGCAAGAGTCAAAAAAATGAAACAAGACACTGAGGTAACAATGAAGGAATTGTAGATTTTGCAGACTGAAATTTGCGCTATCTAAATCCGGCCAATCCTATTTTCTGAAGAGATTATAGTTCAAATGGTAAGTTATGTTGATGCACGTCCATGATGTATGAGCTGTATTTGCCCAGTGTATGTAATTTGTTGTTTGTGTATGCTTTATTATCAGTGGTGCCGAACCATAATGCCTAGTGGGTATAATCGGCTGTAATTTCTTTATTGTATAGTGTAGGATTATTCTACGTTTCTATGCCTTAGCCTCTTTATTGTATAGTGTATATTTTTAGAGGTGATAGTATAGAGTAGGATAATTCTTTGAATATGCTATGTCGTTTAAACGGGGGCCAACTCGCCCAAACGGTGTGGTGACCATGGCCATCCACAGGCCGTACAATCCATCGACCATCTACGTGACGGGCGGTCCATGGCCTTCTATGGGCTGTCGAATCCGTGGGCCTCCTATGGGCCGTCGGATCCATGGTCCTTCTATGGGCCGTCGGATCAATGGGCCTTATATGAGCCATCGGGTCAATGGGCCTTCTACGTCCCGTAGGATCCATGGGCCTTCTACGGTCCGTCTCATCTATGGGCCTTGTACGGGCCGTATAAGGGGCCGTAAATGGGCAAGAGTTGAAATCATCCGTTCATGGGCCGAGCATAACGGGCCGTCATTAATCGGCTGTATTTGATGACGCTATGAAAATGGCCCAACGTATTAACGGGCCACAAACGAGCCGACTGTAACCATGGGCTGAATTTGGCCCATAAGCAGAAAAAATGATAGTAACAGGCTAAAAGTAAACGAATGCTAGAAATGAGCCCAATAATAAATGGGCCCTGAGAAGGCCGAAAGTTAACATGGGCTGGAAACAGCCAAACAGAATAATGGGCCGTTAATGGGTATAAAGTGATACACTGTTCATTACGGGCCAGTTTTACCATGGGCCGTTAATGGGCCGAGGGTTACTAAGGGCCTCATATGGGCCGAAATACGTCATGGGCCATACATGGGACGGAAGTTAAAAAGGGCTGGAATTATATTGGACGACCCAGATGAAGCTACTGGGCCTAATCTGGATAGGCCGTAAATGGGCCTTGGGTTAGCGGGTTGTAAATGGGCTATATGCGAACAGGCCGTTAACAGTCTTGTCGTGGGCCGACCCGCCACCTTTTGACGAAGTCAAACGGGCCGGCCTTTTCACATGAATGGGCCTCTGTTGGGCCGTGCTACGTGTCGACGTATCATAAGCGCTTTTGGTCCAATGAGTGGATGACATCTGTCCCAACGGCGAGACGACACGTGTTCCCTCCAGCCAATGATGATTTTACACGTGGAAAATCCCCATTGGTCGGGGCTGTTAACGGGTTATCGGATCCAAAACCGGACCCGATAGCTTAACGGTGTTCCGTTACGGTGGATGCCAAGTGTCGGTCACCCTTGACGAAAGCACTTCTGTGACGCGCAATTTATCGTCATGGAAGTGGACACTTCTGTGATGATAATTTTGGTAATGTCATGGAACACTTCTAAGACAGCACAGGTATGGCTATCTTGATTCTGTCATAAAATTGTCATGGATGTACATGCATGACAGAAAATGTGACCTACTGTGACAAACATGTATCATCACGGAAGTGTATTTTTTGTAGTGTAAAGACATGAGGCTCTGATACCAATTGAAAGGATCGATATGGTTGACTAGAGGGGGAGTGAATAGGCAACTACCAATTTTTAACTTTTCTTAACAAATTAGGTTTAGCGGCAAATATGTTATCTAGATGTGCAACTAGGTGAATAACCTATGTGAACAAAAACAACAACAACAACAACAACAACAACAACAAGTGCAAGCAATGGATACAACACAATAATAGCTTGCACAAAGTAAAGGAAAGGGATAACCACAAGTGGAGACGAGGATGTGTTACCGAATTCCCTTCCCTTTGGGGGAAGCACGTCTCCGTTGGGCGGTGTGGAGGCACAATGCTCCCCAAGAAGCCACTAGAGACACCGTATTCTCCTCACGCCCTCACACAATGTGAGATGTCGTGATTCCACTAATGGTGCCCTTGAAGGCGGTGACCGAACCTTTACAAACAAGGTTGGGGCAATCTCGAAAACTTGATTGGAGGCTCCCAACGATACCACGGAGTTTCACCACAATGGAATGTGGCTCCGAGGTGATCTCAACCGTCTAGGGGAATCAAATTTCTCTTGGTGGAAGTGTAGATCCTGACCTTCTCAACATATCCCTAGAAGATCAACAAGTTTGATTAGCTAGGGAGAGAGATCAGGCGAAAATGAGCTTTGGAGCAACAATGGAGCTTGGGGGATAAGAGGTGAGTCTTCTTAGGGAATAAGACCCCCTTTTATAGTGGGGAAGAGAATCCAACCGTTATCCCCACTTCAGCCTGCACGAAGTGGTACTACCGCTTAGGGGAGCGGTACTACTGATGTCTACTACGCAACTTTATTCTTGTAGACTCGTGTTGGGCCTCCAAGCATATAGTTTTGTACGACAGTAGAAATTTTCCCTCAAGTGGATGACTAAGGTTTATCAATCCATGGGAGGCATAGGATGAAGGTGGTCTCTCTCAAACAACCCTGCAATGTGTCCCCAACGCACCTAATACAATGGAAAAATGTATAGGTGCACTAGTTCGGCGAAGAGATGGTGATAAAAGTGTAATATGGATGGTTGAAATATATTTTTATAGTCTGAATAAATAGAAACAGCAAGGTAGAAAATAGTAAATGGGCACAAAAACGGTATTTCCATGCTTGAAAATTAGGCCTAGGGTCCGTATCTTCACTAGTGCAATCTCTCAACAATGCTAATAAAATTGGATCATATAACCATCCCCCAACATGCAACGAAGAATCACTCCAAAGTTCCTATCTAGCGGAGAACATAAGAAGAAATCGTTTGTAGGGTACGAAACCACCTCGAAGCTATTTTTCTGATCGATCTATCCAAGAGTTCATAATGTAATAACACCAAATAATTTTAGATTCATAATACTCAATCCAACACAAAGAACCTCAAAGAGTGCCCCAAGATTTCTACCGGAGAAACAAAAGACGAGAACATGCATCAACCCCTATGCATAGATTACCTCAATGTCACCGTAGGAATCTGTGAGTTGAATGCCAAAACACATATCAAGTGAATCAATATGATACCCCATTGTCACCATGAGTATTCATATGCAAGACATATATCAAGTGCTCTCAAATCCATAAAAATATTCAATCCGATAACAATGAAATCTCAAAGGGAAAACTCAATTCATCACAACAAGATAGAGAGGGGGAAACACCATATCATATAACTATATTAACAAAGCACATGATACATCAAGATCGTGCCATCTCAAGAACATGAGAGAGAGATAGAGAGAGAGATTAAACACATAGCTACTGGTACAAACCCTCAGCCCCGAGGGTGGACTACACCCTCCTCATCGTGGTGGCCGCCGGGATGATGAAGATGGCCACCGGTGATGATATCCCCCTCTGGCAGAGTGCCGGAACGGGGTCTAGATTGGTTTTCGGAGTCTACAGAGCCTTCCAACGGCGGAACTTCTGATCTAGAGTTACCCCGAGGGTTTTTGGAATATTTAGGAATTTATAGGGCAAAGAGGGGGTGCGGGAGGCCACCGAGGTGGGCACAACCCACCTGGGCGCGCCTAGGCCCCCAAGCATGCTCGGGCCCCCAAGCGCACCCTGGTGGGTTGTGCCCCCTCAAGGCACCCCGCAGGTGCTGCTCTGGACCAATAGATGTCTTCTAGTCCATAAAAAATCCATAAAAAGTTTCGCGGTGTTTGGACTCCGTTTGATATTGATTTCCTGCGATGTAAAAAACAAGCAAAAAATAGCAACTGGCACTGGGCACTGGGTCAATATGTTAGTCCCAAAAAATGATATAAACTTGCTATAAAATGATTGTAAAACATCCAAGAATGATAATATAACAACATGAATACTTCATAAATTATAGATACATTGGAGATGTATCAACTACCGCTGCCTGTAGTGGTACTACCACGGAGACTCAGAGCAGAGGCCTCGGAGGGAGAAGGGGCAGGAGAGTTAGTGCCCGGGCGGCACTAGCAACGGTGGTAGGTGCGGTACTACTGCTCACAAGCGATATTACCGCTCCTACTGTCATTGCTACTGCTGTTGAACCCGACACGAGACGTGCGGGTCTCAAGTCGAGGCGGTACCAACGCGGAGCCAGAGTTGTACTACTATTTATGACCATGGGCGGTACAACTGCTGAGAACCAGCGGTACTGCCGCTCTGGCACAGCGGTACTACTGTTGGCGCCTCCCTTATGCCACTTCCGCGATAAAGGTAAACTCCAAGAGAGAGGGATGGAGCTGGGGGTGCTAAGATATGTGTACATGAGATTCCACCCTAGCCATTCCGATGCGGACCCCCACCTGATAGTACGATGTCTCCTACGACTCAAGTCCACCAAAACCGAAACGAAAGAGACTACACCATCTTCACCTTGAGCTCCGAGGGGAAAGAATCGTCTTGTGTCAATGAATGAATATATGAAATGCTCAATGCACATGATTTGTTTGCAATGCATTGTCACCAATCACCAAAACCACTTCGAGAGAGACATTGTAACGCCCCAAGACCGGAGCTTCAGTTGCCTTCCAGGGTTTCCAGGTTTCGTCGTGTGATTTGTTTGGTTCTTTGCATTCATCATTGCATCATGTGCATTGTCATCATGCCATCATGCCATTTATTTTTCTTAACTCAACTAAACAAATGGTATGGATCTTTGATCCATTTAAATTGAGGGAATTCACATGGTGATTCTCTTTACAACTTATCCTCTCGATATTTAGAGAGCTATAGTAATTATTCCAATTATGTGGAATTACCTTAACACACTTGCAAAAATCCCAATGCCTTTTATTATTTCAACTCTTGGCCTCTAACTTTGCCACATGTCCTTTCATCATTTTCTGGAGCTCCACCTAATTTCTCAACATTTTTGGGCACTTCAAAAAACCTATCCTAGTACAAACCTTTTGAATTAAATTCAAAGGAATTTTAATTTAATCTTTCAAACTTGACCTTTTTCTATTTTCCCGGACCGTGCACATTTTTCTGAGTCCGTGAAAATTATCCCAGTGCCCAAATTCCTTCTCCAACCTTTTCTTTCTCTTATTTATGCCTTTGCTATTTGCTATTTTGGAAAATAAAAGGAAATGAGGAAGAGAGTAGGAGAGAGAGCAGCCCAGCAGGCCCCTGGACGTTTTCCTCTCCATTGGGCCGGCCTCCCAAGGCCCACTCCCCAGCTAACCCGAGCGCAGGGAGAGAGCCCATCTTCTCTCCCTCTCGTCCTCATCCAGCGCCGCCGCCCACCTCGTCTTCTCTCCCCGATCCCCTCGTCCTCTCCCTCGTCTCTTTTCCCTGCTCTCCGCCACGCCAAGTCCCTCCTCCTTCGCGAGGCCGCCGCCGGCACCCCAAGTCCCCCTCGTCCTCGAACCCCATCTCTCCCTCGACCAGGCCTGCCGCCGCCATCGCGAATGTCGCGGCCCCGCGCCCTCAAGCTCCGGCGACCGTTGCCACTCCGTGCACCCTGGCCATCCTCCTGCGCCCACAGCTCCATCCTCTTCGTCGCCTCCCCGCCATGTCACCCTGCAGCAGAGCACCATGGCGACCCTCACCTGCGCCTCCCCGAGCAGGAACTCCGCCTCCCCTGCACCCGTGCTTCGCTGACCGGAGGTGTCGTCCTCGACTGTCGCCAGCACCGCTGCCCCGCCTCCGTCCTCGACCTCCTCCTTCCACGTGCTGTCATGTTTCGGGAGCTCCTGCTATTTTTCTTTTGCTGCTGCGTCTCCGTCCGTCTGCAGGCGACCGCGCCCGGTGTCTGCGATGCCTGCTGCTGTCGCTGGACGCCAAGACCACCGCGACACCTGAACTTCGTGTCGTTGTTCACTGCCCGCCTCCCGTCGTTTTCGCCAAGTACCACAAGTTCTGGATGGATGCGCCAAGTCCCCAGCGAGACCCGTTTTCCGTCAAGTTCGACTACACAGCTATGACCTCGGAGTTGGACCGCAAGCGCCAAGTACCCCACCGGCAAGACCAGACGGACGCTCGAACGGCTACAGACCGAAATGTTAAGTACCTCGTCAATACGTGTACGACTACCATCGCCGAAGACCGCGAGTACAACTACTTCCACATCACGCGTGTACGACTACCGTCGCTTGGGTTCGACAAGACACCGAGTACCACTATGTTAGCCATGTACATAATACACCAAGGCCGGACCGGCAAGTACCCCGAAGACCTTGTACCACTACCGTCGCGTTTGTGAGGAACCGTTCGACTACGTCCGTTTGTCTTCTTCATGGACTCGTTCTTTTTCCTTGCGGGATTTCAAGCAAGATGATCATACCCTCGAAATCACTTCTATCTTTGCTTGCTAGTTGCTCGCTCTTTTGCTATGCCTATGATGTGATACCTACCACTTGCTTATCATGCCTCCCATATTATTGAACCAAGCCTCTAACCCACCTTGTCCTAGCAAACGGTTGATTGGCTATGTTACCGCTTTGCTCAGCCCCTCTTATAGCGTTGTTAGTTGCAGGTGAAGATTGAAGTTTGTTCCTTGTTGGAACATGGAGATCGTTCATTGTTGGAACATTGTTTTACTTGTTGGGATGTCACAATATATCTTATTTAATTAATGCATCTATATACTTGGTAAAGGGTGGAAGGCTCGGCCTTATGCCTGGTGTTTTGTTCCACTCTTGCCGCCCTAGTTTCCGTCATATCGGTGTTATGTTCCCGGATTTTGCGTTCCTTATGCGGTTGGGTTATAATGGGAACCCCTTGACAGTTCGCTTTGAATAAAACTCCTCCAGCAAGGCCCAACCTTGGTTTTACCATTCGCCACCTAGCCTTTTTCCCTTGGGAGTCGCGCATCCCGAGGGTCATCTTTATTTTAACCCCCCCCCCCCTGGGCCAGTGCTCGTCTAAGTGTTGGTCCAAACTAGAGCCCCTTGCAGCGCCACCTCGGGGAAACTCGAGGGCTGGTTTTAGTTGTACGGATTGCTTATCCAGTGTTGCCCTGAGAACGAGATATGTGCAGCTCCTATCGGGATGTCGGCGCATCGGGTGGTCTTGCTGGACTTGTTTTACCATTGTCGAGGATGTCTTGTAACCGGGATTCCGAGCCTGATCGGGTCTTCCCGCTAGAAGGAATATCCTTCGTTGACCGTGAGAGCTTGTGATGGGCTAAGTTGGGACACCCCTGCAGGGATTTGAACTTTAGAAAGCCGTGCCCGCGGTTATGGGCAGATGGGAATTTATTAACGTCCGGTTGTAGATAACTTGAACCTTAACTTAATTAAAATGAGTCAACCGCGTGTGTAACCGTGATGGTCTCTTTCCAGCGGAGTCCGGGAAATGAACACGGTGTTGGAGTTATGCTTGACGTAGGTTGTTCTAGGATCACTTCTTGATCATACTTTTATTGACCGTGCTTTGCCTTCTCTTCTCGCTCTCTTTTGTGAACAGGTTAGCCACCATATATGCTAGTCGCTTGCTGCAGCTCCACATCATACCTTTACCTAACCCATAAGCTTAAATAGTCTTGATCGCGAGGGTGCGAGATTGCTGAGTCCCCGTGACTCACAGATACTTCCAAAAACCAGTTTGCAGGTGCCGATGAGTCCGTGCAGATAACGCAACCGAGCTCAGGAGGGGCTCGATGAAGATTTTGTCCTTTGTGTTGTTTCGTTCTAGTTGATCAGTAGTGGAGCCTAGTTGGGGTCGATCGGGGACCTTGTCGCATTTAGGGTTCTTCTTTTATTTTGGTTCCGTAGTCGGACCTTGATTGTATTTGGTTGATGTAATGCTTTATTCATGTAATTGTGTGAAGTGGCGATTGTATGCCAACTATGTATCTCTTTCCCTTATGTATTACATGGGCTGTGTGAAGATTACCTCACTTGCGACATTGCTTTCAATGCAGTTATGCCTCTGAGTCGTGCTTCGACACGTAGGAGATATAGCCGCGTCGGGGGCGTTACAAGTTGGTATCAGAGCCTTCCCCGACCTTAGGAGCCCCATTGCTTGATCGTTTTTAGCGGCCGAGTTGTGTCTAGAAAAATGTTTTGAGTCATTTAGGAATTATATATCGGAGAGTTTAGGAATTCTTTTTACTCCCCAGTCTCCTCATCGCTCTGGTAAGGCATCCTGACGTAGAGTTTTGACTCTTCTCTTCTCAAATTTCACTAAAAAAAAATTAGGTTCACGCGGGTATCTTGGAATCGTTCCGATGGTTTTGTGACGAGAACATTGTCTTGGTGCCTCCTGTCAGGGGTTTTGTGGAAGTGTCCCGGGGAGTTGAGCTCCGAGGTGTTGTCGTCACAATTTTATCGTTGCAGTTCTGGAATACCTGAGTTTAGTACGCTGACATCGAAAATCTCTTTTATGCAGTCCGTTGGTGAGATAACCTCGACGCCACCCAGTACTGGGGCGGGAGTTCGGGAGTATTGCCATAACTCGTATAACGGATGCTTTTCGAAGGTTGAGGTAGACGATTTTCGAAGGTTTCTTGGTTATGTGTTGAAGGATGGATACAGCTGGATGTAGGATTTGCTAGTTTTGGGTGAGATATTATGCTTCCCCTGTATCCCCAACACCTGATTGCATAACCGGAAAGGTTCGGGAGTTTCATAAGTGGGAATTCAAGTAGCTCTTAGGATATCTTTTCCGACAGATGTATGATATGAAATTGGGGTTCGATGTCTAGTGGTCCGCCTATTCACGGTTGGTTTTACAGTGGTCTCGTTGTGTCTTAAAGAGTCCTTGGCTATGCCGACTCGGGGACGCTTCGTATGTCATGTGCACTGCCTTGTACATGATGGTGCTATACGATAGAGCCTGTGTAGGCCCCACCATGAAAACTTCGGACGAAATCTCTATCATATGTTTGTTCCGGCTTATTCTGCAAGCCAATCCTTTGTTTTGTTTTCAGTTGTGGTATTCGAGTTGCTTCGAAGTCAAATGTTGATTCCATACCTTTCCTAAACGGTGTTCTCATACTCCTATGTGAATACTAATCCTTCTTGATCATCAAGATTGTTTTTGTCAATCCTTTTCACCGGTGTGTTTCTCTTCAAGTGGATCTGATCATTTCAACAACCGCAAGATCAAGTATCAGTTCTTCTCAACGGTGTTTGTTTCATCCGTCTCCAAGTTACCTTTGTTTTCCCGCCCTCCCTCCCTTGTTTTCTTCAAGGACTCAGATTTCTTAATCGAGTATCCATCTTATTGATGTGAAGCCTCTCCATTCTTTTCCTTCAATGTTCTTATCCGGTGATTCTCATGAAGATACTAACGGAGCTTCTAGTTCATCATTCTTCTTTCTTTTATCTTCTCCGGTGGTTTCAAGTCAAGCTTTGTTGATCATATCTTTTCCTCATTTCAATACCGTCTCATACCGGTGCACCTCTTAATCATCTACTCCTCACTATTCATTTGTTTCGGAGTGCCGAAGATATCTCAGAAGATTCGTGTTTCCACTCTACATTCGTTCAAGATCTTTTGAGGATGTTACCTCATTCAAGCCATTTAAATTCAACCGGTGGAATCTCTCTTTTCAAGCAATCGTTCAACGGTGTTTCGTTTGAGTGGGCCCTAACCCACAGGTCTTTTTCCAGGATCTTACCTGACTCTTCTTATTTTCCCGGAGCTATCCTAAATTCTTTTCGAAGTTTGACGTAAGAATGAGTTATCATCAGTCAAATGCCATCTCCTAGATCTTTCACAATTCTTTTCATCGTTGGCTCAACGTCTTCGTTTTGATTCTTCCGGAGTATCTAAATAAATTCTTGGTGGTGTTTCTCGTCATCATTTGAAGACCGAAGAAGAGTTTTACCTCCATATCTTATCCGTTCTCTCAGAGATTCATGGTTCTAATTCGAGGCCATCCTCTCATAATTGTTTGATTGTGAGAATTCTTTTTATCCATCCGGAGCAATTCAAGAGTCTTCTCAGTTTGTTATCCGGAGTCCATCAATTCAGGTTTATTCATTCTCAGCTGTCAGTTATCATTCTTCTATCTTACCGGTCCTTCGTTCTAGTGATCTTCAATCAGCTCGTGATCTCTTTGTTCTCTTGTATCTAAATTCTCTCAAGATTCTTCATTCATTTGCTAATTCTTACCCGGTGTTTCTTTATCTTCTCATCGTTCTTTTCAATTCTTGCGGTGGTTGCTCAAGTGTTCTCTTCCTTCTTCATCATATCAATTCATTCCTTGTTTCAATCCTACCGGTGGTCCATTAAGTTTGTGCTATATCTATCTTAATCCTTTCTACAAGTATAAGTAGTATGCCTAATCCATTGCTTGTCATCAATTTAAATTGTTGAAGGATACGCATAACATAATTCTTATTCTTGTTCCATCCAAATGATTAAGTCCCTATTCCGGAGGTTCATCAAATTCTTGATCTCAATTGTTCATCTTATCTTTGTCCCGGAGTTCCTAGCTCTCGCAATTATATCACCACGGAGATTCAACTAAATCATTACAAGGTTTCACCTTGTGCTTTCAACTTCTCTTTCTTTTCGTTTGATCATCCTTTTGTTACCGGAGTTCTTCATGGAGGTTCTACATGATGGTTCTTCAAGGATTTAACTCCTTCTCGAAGGGTTCATCAAGATTCTTTTCTAAGGAGCTCAAGCATTCTTCATCTTGCTACCCGGAGTGCAATTCTTTCTTCCGTATCTTTGAAGGTGGTATTATGTCATTCTTGATAATTTGAGTTCATGTTTCATGATTCACATGTTGTCAAGAATGAGATATTTTAAATCCATCAATCTCTTCGTTGGAGTTATCTTATATCTTGTTTCTCCTAAAGCCTTCTCCCAGGATTGTTGCTAATTATGGTGCTTATAAGTGACCCAAGTTCTTCACTTATCCTGACGGCAAAATAGTCTCGTCTCTTTGTTTATATCAATCCAATCTATTGTTTCCAGTAGTGGCAGAATTTCACCTCATAATTTTGAGATGTTTTCCCTAAGTCCACTACAACCTTGTTCTTTTCGTTGTTGGCTTTCCAACAACTCCGTTCGACCCTTCTCCTAAAGACGTTGCTTTCCTCTCCGTTCTTTTGAATCCATTCTTACAGTCGTTCCGGAGGCATTGCGATGTTGTTCTTTTCACCCATCTTTTCGTTTTGTCAAAGATCATGTTCTTTTCATGCCTATCCATTTAACCAGAGTGTTGTGCCCTTTTGCTCAAGTTCTTTTCGCCTTATCAAGCCTTGCATCTCTTTTCAACCGGAGTGCCGTCTGAGATCTTTCTTACCCCTTGTTCCTTTCATTCAATAGTTCCGGAGGCTGTATGTTGTGATTTCATCAAGTGTCTTCTCATCTTATCAAGTTCTTACAATTCCATTTCTTTTCAATCGGAGTGCTGCCCAAAGTTGTTCTTCCTTGTCCCTCTTTTTCTAAAGGAGTGTTTTCAACTTAGTTCATCTCCGTTGTATTCTTTTCTTGAAATGTCTTAACCTTTTCAAGGTTCTTTGGTTTCACTCGTTTGTCAAAGAAGCAACTTAGTTTAACCTCTTCTCTTCCTCTTCCTTTTCCCTCCGGTGCCATCCTAGATTTCGGGACGAGATCCTCTCGTAGTGGTGGAGTGTTGTAACGCCCCAAGACCGGAGCTTCAGTTGCCTTCCAGGGTTTCCAGGTTTCGTCGTGTGATTTGTTTGGTTCTTTGCATTCATTATTGCATCATGTGCATTGTCATCATGCCATCATGCCATTTATTTTTCTTAACTCAACTAAACAAATGGTATGGATCTTTGATCCATTTAAATTGAGGGAATTCACATGGTGATTCTCTTTACAACTTATCCTCTCGATATTTAGAGAGCTATAGTAATTATTCCAATTATGTGGAATTACCTTAACACACTTACAAAAATCCCAATGCCTTTTATTATTTCAACTCTTGGCCTCTAACTTTGCCACATGTCCTTTCATCATTTTCCGGAGCTCCACCTAATTTCTCAACATTTTTGGGCACTTCGAAAAACCTATCCTAGTTCAAACCTTTTGAATTAAATTCAAAGGAATTTGAATTTAATCTTTCAAACTTGACCTTTTTCTATTTTCCCGGACCGTGCACATTTTTCTGAGTCCGTGAAAATTATCCCAGTGCCCAAATTCCTTCTCCAACCTTTTCTTTCTCTTATTTATGCCTTTGCTATTTGCTATTTTGGCAAATAAAGGAAATGAGGAATAGAGTAGGACAGAGAGCAGCCCAGCAGGCCCCTGGACGTTTTCCTCTCCATTGGGCCGGCCTCCCAAGGCCCACTCCCCAGCTAACCCTAGCGCAGGGAGAGAGCCCATCTTCTCTCCCTCTCGTCCTCATCCAGTGCCGCCTCCCACCTTGTCTTCTCTCCCCGATCCCCACATCCTCTCCCTCGTCTCTTTTCCCTGCTCTTCGTCGCGCCAAGTCCCTCCTCCTTCCCGAGGCCGCCGCCGGCGCCCCAAGTCCCCCTCGTCCTCGAACCCCATCTCTCCCTCGACCAGGCCTGCCGCCGCCATCGCGAACGTCGTGGCCCCGTGCCCTCAAGCTCCGGCGACCGTTGCCGCTCCGTGCACCCTAGCCATCCTCCTGCGCCCAGAGCTCCATCCTCTTCGTCGCCTCCCCGCCATGGCACCCTGCAGCAGAGCACCACGGCGACCCTCACCTGCGCCTCCCCGAGCAGGAACTCCGCCTCCTGTGCTTCGCTGACCGGAGGCGTCGTCCTCGACCATCGCCAGCACCGCTGCCCCGCCTGCGTCCTCGACCTCCTCCTTCCATGCGCTGTCAAGTTTCGGGAGCTGCTGTTGTTTTTCTTTTGCTGCTGCGTCTCCGTCCGTCTGCAGGCGACCGCGCCCGGTGTCTGCGATGCCTGCTGCTGTCGCTGGACGCCAAGACCACCGCGACACCTGAACTTCGTGTCATTGTTCACTGCCCGCCTCCCGTCGTTTTCGCCAAGTACCACAAGTTCTGGATGGATGCGCCAAGTCCCCAGCGAGACCCATTTTCCGTCAAGTTCGACTACACGGCTATGACCTCGGAGTTGGACCGCAAGCGCCAAGTACCCCACCGGCAAGACCACACGGACGCTCGAACGTCTACAGACCGAAACGTTAAGTACCTCGTCGATACGTGTACGACTACCATCGCCGAAGACCGCGTGTACAACTACTTCCACATCGCGCGTGTACGACTACCGTCACTTGGGTTCGACAAGACACCGAGTACCACTATGTTAGCCATGTACATAATACACCAAGGCCGGACCGGAAAGTACCCCGACGACCTTGTACCACTACCGTCACGTTTGTGAGGAACCATCCGACTACGTCCGTTTGTCTTCTTCATGGACTCGTTCTTCTTCCTTGCGAGATTTCAGGCAAGATGATCATACCCTCGAAATCACTTCTATCTTTGCTTGATAGTTGCTCGCTCTTTTGCTATGCCTATGCTGCGATACCTACCACTTGCTTATCATGCCTCCCATATTATTGAGCCAAGCCTCTAACCCACCTTGTCCTAGCAAACCGTTGATTGGCTATGTTACCGCTTTGCTCAGCCCCTCTTATAGCATTGTTAGTTGCAGGTGAAGATTGAAGTTTGTTCCTTGTTGGAACATGGAGATCGTTCCTTGTTGGAACATTATTTTACTTGTTGGGATGTCACAATAAATCTTATTTAATTAATGCATCTATATACTTGCTAAAGGGTGGAAGGCTCGGCCTTATGCCTGGTGTTTTGTTCCACTCTTGCCGCCCTAGTTTCCGTCATATCGGTGTTATGTTCCCGGATTTTGCGTTCCTTACGCGGTTGGGTTATAATGGGAACCCCTTGACAGTTCGCTTTGAATAAAACTCCTCCAGCAAGGCCTAACCTTGGTTTTACCATTCGCCACCTAGCCTTTTTCCCTTGGGAGTCGCACATCCCGAGGGTCATCTTTATTTTAACCCCCCCCCCCCGGGCCAGTGCTTGTCTAAGTGTTGGTCCAAACTAGAGCCCCTTGCAGCGCCACCTCGGGGAAACTCAAGGGTTGGTTTTAGTTGTACGGATTGCTTATCCGGTGTTGCCCTGAGAACAAGATATGTGCAGCTCCTATCGGGATGTCGGCGCATCGGGTGGTCTTGCTGGACTTGTTTTACCATTGTCGAGGATGTCTTGTAACCGGGATTCCGAGCCTGATCGGGTCTTCCCGCTAGAAGGAATATCCTTCGTTGACCGTGAGAGCTTGTGATGGGCTAAGTTGGGACACCCCTGCAGGGGTTTGAACTTTCGAAAGCCGTGCCCGCGGTTATGGGCAGATGGGAATTTGTTAACGTCCGGTTGTAGATAACTTGAACCTTAACTTAATTAAAATGAGTCAACCGCGTGTGTAACCGTGATGGTCTCTTTCCGGCGGAGTCCGGGAAGTGAACACGGTGTTGGAGTTATGCTTGACGTAGGTTGTTCTAGGATCACTTCTTGATCATACTTTTATCGAACGTGCTTTGCCTTCTCTTCTCGCTCTCTTTTGCGAACAGGTTAGCCACCATATATGCTACTCGCTTGCTGCAGCTCCACATCATACCTTTACCTATCCATAAGCTTAAATAGTCTTGATCGCGAGGGTGCGAGATTGCTGAGTCCCAGTGACTCACAGATACTTCCAAAAACCAGTTTGCAGGTGCCGATGAGTCCGTGCAGATGACGCAACCGAGCTCGGGAGGGGCTCGATGAAGATTTTGTCCTTTGTGTTGTTTCGTTCTAGTTGATCAGTAGTGGAGCCCAGTTGGGGTCGATCGGGGACGTTGTCGCATTTGGGGTTCTTCTTTTATTTTGGTTCCGTAGTCGGACCTTGATTGTTTTTGGTTGATGTAATGCTTTATTCATGTAATTGTGTGAAGTGGCGATTGTAAGCCAACTATGTATCTCTTTCCCTTATGTATTACATGGGTTGTGTGAAGATTACCTCACTTGCGACATTGCTTTCAATGCGGTTATGCCTCTGAGTCGTGCTTCGACACGTAGGAGATATAGCCGCATCGAGGGCGTTACAGACATGCCCTAACACATGGTATTTAAGATCTAAATAGAGAGAGAGAGACAGATACAGAGACAGAGAGAGAGAGTCACCTAGCTACTACTATGGACCCTAAGGTCCTAATGGAACTACTCACGCAGTCATGGAGGTTGGAAGGTTGATGAATAAGCATCCCTCAATGGATTCCCCCTCTGGCAGAACTCTGCAATAGGCCTCTAGATTGGATCTTCACGAATTAGGAACTTGTGGCGGCGGAAAATTCTTCGCAAAATATGGCGGAGGGTTTCGGTATTTTAGAAATTTATGGTGGTGGAATGGATGAAAGTGGTGCAGGTGAGCCCCCTAGGGTCGGGGCGCGCCAAGTGGTCGTGTGGGCCTCTAGTGGCTCCTCTCAATCTCTTGCGAACCTCGGTGGGTCCTTCATTGCCTGAAAAAATCATATTAAATTGGCAGGTTATTTTGACCTTTCTAGATATTGGTTTTCTGTAAAACCAAAAACATGTAGAAAACAGGAACTAGCACTGGGCACTGGGCACTAAATTAATAAAGGTGTGTCTAGTGCACATCTAGATGTGCCCTAGTTATTGCACATATAAGTGACTCAATCAAACATAAAAAGTAAAGGAAAAGGAAAAACAAAAAAATAGCCACACGAATCTCCGCATAAAATCAATGACATTGGACTTAGATTTGAAATACTTAGGGCACATCTAGATGTGCTTTAGCAAAACCGAATTAATAAGTTAGTCCCAAAAAATAATATAAAAAGCTATACATTAGTGATAGAATAATAACATGGAACAATAAAAATTATAGATATGTTTGAGAAATATCAGCATCCATAAGCTTAATTCCTGCCCATCCTCGAGTTGGTTTATGATAATTGATAAACAAAGATAAATTTTTGTGTGCAATGGTACCTAGCATAATCTTGATCAAATGGTGTGATGCGGTATGAACTGAATGGAAAAGTGATTCAAAGAAATAATCTATAATTGATAACAAGCAAGTAACATCGAAATGTGTAACCAAAATTACTATTGTCTTTTATGGATTAATATTTTCATGTAATACCAATCAATACTCATATGTATCATATTCATGTCTCCAATCGCTCAAGGCATTATCATATCAAACATCTTATCTTAACACAACCAGAGATTCATTCAAGTAACTGAATCGATGACAAACCCTTTTAAATCATCACTTCTCTCAATGCTCAAGTCTCAAGCCTTGATCTTCGCGCTTAAATGGAAAATAGAATGATGATGGAGATTTTAATAAGACAAAAGTTATGAAAGTCTCACACCAACGCAATTGATCGTTAGGCAATGGAAAGGTCTTACAATCAATATTGATGCGAGGAGTAGAGATTTTCATGCAACGGATGCACTAGAGATATAAGTGTATTGAAACTCTCCTAATGCAACTAAGTGGGTGCGCATCCAACTTACTTGCTCACATCCTCAAGCATTTGAGGAATCTCATCATTGGAATACGCAAGTCAAGTTCTTGTAATGTAAAAATACCGCTAGCATAAAAATGAGGAATATGAAAACTCCCTACATGAAGTACATGGTGCTACTCTGAAGCAAAAATGTGTATAAATGATAGTGGTGCACCTCCTCTCTCTTTTTCTCTCATTTTTCCAGTGGGCTCTTTTTGGCACCTTTTTCATCGGCTCTTTGGCATCTTCTTTTTATTTCTTAGGTAGAGGAACACTCTAATTGACATCACACTTTTATTTACTTACAACTTAGAAATGAAAATGATAGCTACATATGAATGCCTCTAGCAGTATACCAGGATGTGCAACGATCTATCGTAACATGTAAAACAATGATGAACAGTGGTCTTGCCTCAACTATCATGTCAGCTCTATATAGCTCTATATGATCATGCAAAGTAAAATAACACTTAAATTACATTATGTAATGAAAAGTAACAGTGGAAGTTGCATGACAATTTATCTCAGAATGACCATGGAAATGGCATAATAGATAGGTATGGTGGTTGTTTTGAGGAGAAAGGTGTTTTATGTACAGAAGAACAAGATGAAGTCTTCCCATGGAATTTGGATGCATCAACGAAGTATGCACCATATCTCGGTGTGAGCAGGGGCAAAATTAGGCCTAGGGCAACTAGGGCTATAGCCCCAAGTAAGGGCGTCTTGGATTAGGGGTTCCTCGGGTGTCCGGGCTGTGTAATCTGGGCTGGGCTGATGGGCCGTGAAGATACAAGGTAGAAGACCTTCCCCCGTGTCTAGATATGACTCTCCTGTGCGTGGATGGCAAGATTGGTGTCTGAATGTATAATTTCTTTCTTCTGCAAGCCGACTCTGTACAACCCTAGGTCCCTCCGATGTCTATATAAACCGGAGGATTTAGTCCGTAGAGGCCATCAGAATTCATATAGGCTAGACATCTAGGGTTTTAGCCATTATGATCTCGAGGTAGATCGACTCTTGTAACCCCTATACTCATCAAATACAATCAAGCAAGACGTAGGGTTTTACCTCCATTAAGAGGGCCCGAACATGGGTAAACATCGTGTTCCCTGTGTCCCTTGTTACCTTCGATCCTCAGGCGCACAGTTCGGGACCCCCTACCCGAGATCGGCTGGTTTCGACACCGACATTGGTGCTTTCATTGAGAGTTCCACTGTGCCGTCGACAGATGGTTCGACAGCTCGTTCGATCATCAACAACGATGTTTTTCCAGGGAAACTTTTATCCCTGGTCAACTTTTTGTGTTTGCGGCTTCACTCTACGTGCCAAATCAATTGGTCACCTTGAACAGATCAACAATTACGCCCTTGGTTATTAGATCAGATTCTGGAGGCTGAATCACGTCACTGATATCCGAGGAGACTTGATCTTCGAAGGGTTCACGGCCTCGACCACTATTCCCTATCTCCAAGAACTAAACCCATTGAATCCCTCATGAGGCACCGCTAAAAGACCAACTATCATCTCTTCCCTGGCCTTAGATCCAGAGCAGTCCACGTCGTCTGAAGTTGGGAGTTTGGAACCTACCGGACTCTCTCCTACTATGGAGCTCTCTGCCAAAGACCCAAAGGCGATTGTGTTTTCGGCAAACCTGGAACCAAACAGGACTCACCCTATTATCAGGGAGCCGAACTCGCCCCTGGACGCTAACTCCGAACTCTCAAGGCCTGTGTCCAATGAGCACAACCTGGTATAATCTACTATGCCTGGTCTTGTAGGTCCCCAGTTCCCCATCCGGCCTTCGCTCCTAAATGAGGCCCTGGACTTAATGGGATCTCTCGCCATCACGGAAGTATCATCTCCGAACTACGCCCAGCCCGGATTAGGGGTTGAGAGCGGGGAATTTACGTTCCACCCACCACCCACTTAATAGCCACTGTCGAGGACTTAACCAACATGCTAGATTACGCCTCCGAAGACATCGATGGTATGGACGACCATGTCGAAGACAAACCCAAGACCCGCCATTTACCGGGCGTTGGACGGACATCTCCACATATGATGTGTATATGGTGGATACACATAGAAAGGACGATGACGATGGCAGGAAGGATCCGAGCGAGGACAAGCCCATCGAGGCACCACCAAAACGTCGACGTCAGCGGCGCTGCTCAAAATCGTGTCGCAAAAAGGACAGCAATGCCGGCACCATAGACAATAACACTCCAGACGATGCCAAAGATCCCGAAGACCCCGCCAAGCCTACGTCCGAGCAGGATGAGTGGGAGGAGGGACAAGTTAACCCCGACGAGCCCGTCGGGAATGAGGATTCGGAGGATAGTAACTATCTACCGGTCTCCGAGGAGGACGTCAGCCTCGGCAACGAAGACTTCATTGTGCCAGAGGAGCCCCTCGAGCAAGAATGCTTTAAGCGACAGCTAATCGCAACTATGAGGAGCCTAAAAAGAAACAATGACAGCTTCAAGCAGAATAGGACACGCTCAATGATAGATGGACCCAGGTCCTAGCTGCCGAAGAATATGGCCTCGACTGCCCAACGAAGAGCTATCTGAAGCGTCGGCTACTGCCACAATTCGATGACGAGGCCCTTGAGCCAATACCATCGAGATAATTATGCTGATGAACCAAACCGACCACCACGTGGGCGAGACAAAACATGTGCTTATGCCGAACACCAGCCCATACCACCTCGCCGTCGAGGCAAGGAGGTAGCAGCTCTGGGCTATACCCACGACTTATGCCAGGACCTGGACAATAGAGCCGGTCAGGCCAGATCAATCTATGGATCAAGGGGGCATGCTCCAACGCAAGACGACGACCATCAACCCTGGCACGATAAGCATAACCTCACCTGGGCTGAAAACCGAACACGGATATCATCCGAACTCCATCGTGACCTCGCTTGATACACAGGCGCCGCACATCCCTTATGCTTTACCTATGAGGTAATGCAGCACCAGTTTCCAGAAGGGTTTAAACCCGTATATATTGAAGCATACGATGGAACGACAGATCCTGCGGTATGGATTGAAGATTTTCTTCTCCTTATTCACATGGCTCACGGTGGCAATCTCCACACCATTAAATACCTCCCCCTAAAGCTAAAAGGACCAGCATGGCACTGGCTAAAAAGCCTCCCAGAGAACTCTATTGACAGCTGGGAAGATTTGGAGGATGCATTCCAAGACAACTTCCAAGGTACTTATGTACGTCCACCGGATGCCGATGACCTTAGTCACATAGTCCAGCAACCCGAAGAGTCAGCCCAGAAACTCTGGACTCGGTTCTTAATTAAGAAGAACCAAATCGTTGATTGTCCGGACGCTGAAGCCCTAGAGGCCTTTAAACATAGCGTCCACGACAATTGGCTTGCCCGACACCTCGGCCAAGAAAAGCCGAAGTCTATGGCAGATCTTACCACACTCATGACCCGCTTCTGCATGGGAGCAGACAGTTGGTTAGCTGGCGACCCCGGCACCTCTGAAGCCAGGGATGGCAACGGACGGCCGCGACGTAACAAGCACAAGCGCCAGAACAACAATGAAGAAACCGAAGACACAACGGTCAATGATGTCTACTACACAACCTTCTTCTTGTAGATGTTGTTGGGACTCCAGGTGCAGAGGTTTGGAAGACAGTAGCAAATTTCCCTCAAGTGGATGACCTAAGGTTTATCAATCTGTGGGAGGCGTAGGATGAAGATGGTAAATTGTATAGGTGCACTAGTTCAGCGAAGAGATGGTGATACAAGTGCAATATTGTCGGCATTCTGGGAACAGGGATCCCAAGACTTGCCTGCCTGCGGCCCGCTGCATGGCTAAGCCAGTAGGCCGTAAGGCCCATCTTGATCAACAAGGCATCTAAGACCCTCGCGAGGGGCCAAGCCTCGCGAGGCGGACGACACAAGACCTCCTCTGAAGTGGCCTAGTTGGGCAGGCTCACGAGGAGCGGAGATGTCAAGGCGAGGCAAACCTCACGAGGCTCTCGTGACGTCAGCCATGACGATCGACTCCAGGCGGGCACCAGCACGCGCAGCGTCCCTGTTTCCTCTTTGGTGCTAAGGAGACCAGTGCAGGAGAGGAGTACCGAGGCATCAGGCAAAGGTTGCCATTTTGGTGCAACAAGACCAAGACCAGAAGGACGGCAAGACGGAGGTCATCATGGAGCCCAAGACGGCGTCACCACCAGAGCCTTTGGCAGGCGAAGACCACTTTTGTCAGGATGGCTTGTACTAGCTGTCCCCCTTCAAATTAGCCCGCCGTTGTTGGCTCCCTTCCCGCTCAATATTTTGGAAGAGGACCAGGGCCTCTATAAATAGAGTTAGCCGCCACCATGGAGGAGGGGGACAAGAATAGGAAAGGGACGACAGAGAGATAGAGAGAGAGGGGAGAGAAGGGGAGGATTGAGATCACTCTCACCCACACAAGTTAGCCAAGGACAAGAACACCTCAACCTCAGGAGGCTGTTCTTCCCCTTGTATTGTTTATCATCATCCCAAGAGGCAATCCACCACCACACTAGGGTAGGGTATTACACCCCAACGGTGGCCCGAACCAGTATAAATCTTCTGTCTTTCTATGTTGCGAGTTCGTCGAGTTCGTCCGCGAGATCTTAGCGAGCTAGGGCGTAGATCGGTAGGAGGGAAAGACTTCATGCGCACCCTAGTGTTCGAACCTTAAGGGTTTGCCGGAACCCCACATGCGACATTTGGTGCTCCAGGTAGGGGTGTGCCGTAGCCTCCCTTCCATCAGTTCGTCGCTCCATCGCTCCATCATCTCCATGGCGGACGCTCACCGTGCTCGAGCTGAGTGTCGGGCTTCCCTCACCGCCCGCGTTGCTCAGACGGCTCCCATCGGCGGGCCACCATGTCATTCTTCGTCTCCTGTGCCAACGCTGCCGCCGGCCCGGTGGGGAATGAGCAGCAAGTGTCTTCGCTGCATCCTTCGGTATGGCAGGACGGCCGCACCACCACTCCATCGTTGACCCCAGCCGGTTCTTCGTCTCATGCACACCGCGCTCCCATGGAAGCGCGGGCCGCACTCCTCGCCGCAAACGAGCTCCTGCGCTACCACCCAGTCGACGACCTCTACGAGGAGTGGCTTGACCGCGTCGCCGAGCTCGTCTGCACCGCAGGGGGCTCCCCGGCGTCGTCCCTCTCTCGGCCTCACCCTTAGCCGGCCACGGGCGACGAGGCCCGAGGCGCGCCTCCACCACCCCAGCCCAAAGACGACGCCTTGGCACCAAGGCGCGCGGCCCCGCGGTGTGATCCACCATGCCCGGTGCCTGCGCGCGAAGAGAGAAGCTGCCAAGAAATCCCACGACCGCGAGAAGCTGCACCCACACTTCCCGCGCCGCCTCGTCAAGACCGCGCGCCGCCCGCGGCGGCGCCGCGCGGACCTCATCAAGACCAAGCTCCACCTCCGAAGCGGGCCCCAATAACTACGGCCAGCTGCCGCGCCTTCACCCCCGAGCTGTGCAGCGTTGCCTGGCCAGGCAAGTTCAAGTCGGATCTGCCTCCTCGCTACGTCGGCACTGCCGACACCGCGGAGTTCCTGCAGCTCTACGAGATGAGCATCGACGCAGCCCACGGCGACGAGAGAGTCATGGCAAACTAGTTTCCCATGGCTCTCAAGGACGGGGCCCGCTCCTGGCTCCTGAACCTGCAGCACGGCTCGATCTCCTCCTGGGATGAGATGCCCGACCGGTTCGTCGCAAACTTCCAGGGCACTCGCGACCGCCCGCCGGCCGCGGGGCGACCTGTGCCACATCAAGCAACAACCAGGGGAGACCCTTCAGAAGTACATCCAGCGCTTCAACAACACCAGCCTCAAGATCCCCAAGGTCACGGATGAGGCCATCATCTCTGCGTTCTCCGACGGCGTCCGTGATGTCAAGATGAAGGAAGAGCTCGCTATCCATGAGGAGCTCTGCACATCTCAGGAGTTGTTCAACCTGGCGACCAAGTTGGCAAGAGCTGAGGAGGGGCGCCTTTCCCTCCTGGAGCTGCTAGTCGCGGGCACAGAGGAGAAGAAAGCCAAGGCCAAGGACGTGAAGCGCAAGGAAGCTGCAGTGCTAGCTGCGGAGCCCGACACCAAACGGGGCAGAGATCAGCCCGAGTCATCCAAGAACAGCCGACCGTTCTGCGCCTTCCACAACCTGAACACCCACAACACCAACGACTGCCAAGAGCTCAGAGCCATACGAGAAGGATGCTATGGTCGACGCCCCGAGTGAAGTGACCGGGGCTACGACCGTGGAGGAGGACATGGAGGCGGACACTAGGACGGCCGTGGCCCGCGCCAGGAATGGCGCGACAGGCCTCGTGAGGACCGCTGGCAAGACCATCCTCGCGAGGGGGCCTGGAGGGACCAGCCTCGTGAGGATCGCCCCCAAAGCAATGCCGGTCTTCCCCCGCTGCCGCCACCAAGAAGGAACGATGACCATCATCAGGACGAGGGGGCTGGGGGCTTCCAGGATCCGCGTGCAATCACCTGCATCTCGGGCGGCGCCCAGGCCCCAGCCTCTCGGTGCATCTTCAAACAGTTCACTCGCGAGGTGAACGCGGTGCTCCCCAAGCTTGAGGCCGCATGCTCGCTCAGGTGGTCCCAGTGCGCCATCACTTTCAACTCGGCAGATCATCTCAAGTGTGCGGCCACCGCTGACGTCCTCTTGATGTTGTGTTCCCCAGTCATCAACAATGTGCAGGTTACCAAGACCCTCATCGACGGTGGTGCAGGCCTCAAGATCCTGTCCGTCGACACGTTCGACAACCTCCAAGTGCCATATGAGCACCTCCAGCCTAACAAACCTTTCTCAGGAGTGACCGACGGCTCCACCACACCGATAGGGCAGGTCCGCCTGCCTGTCAACTTCGGCACACGTGACAACTACCACACCGAGCTCATCGACTTCGACGTCGCGCACATCCGCCTGCCGTACAACGCCATCCTTGGGTATCCGGCCCTGGCCAAGTTCATGGTGGTCACCCACCACTGCTACAACGTCCTCAAGATGCCTGGAAGTGGCGGGGTCATCACGGTCCTGTGCGAAGAAAGGGATGCGGTGAGATCCCTCGAGCACGCCTTCCAAGCTGCAGCAATCGACGACCCCGACAGCAGAAGTGAGGGCCCTCCGGAGGCCATCCCCAAGAAGAAGCAGTTGCGCCGCGCAAAACCTCGGGAGGATGGCGTCACGGCAGGAGCCTTGTCAGGATCAGCGTCCATGCCAGGGGCGCCTCCCTCCATCGCGTAGGAAGGCGTGCCCAGCACCCTCCTTGGGCAGGGCTCGGGGGCTCTCTTCTGGAGGGCCTTAGGCCTTGCCAACCTCACGAGGGAGGCACTTGGGCAACACTTGGAGATGTGCCACGCGGCATGTTTTCCTTAGGAGAACGCAGGGCAAGGGGTGCCCACCGCTCAGGACTTCATCACCAAGACCACACAGGAACTGCAAGACACAAGAGCCATGTGCGGCGACAGCCGCTCACAAGGCGCAGCTCACCACCCAGGCGAGGGTGCTGAGCTGCGCGTCTGCATCGACATCCCAGGGCTCAATAGAGCCGCATCTCAGGAGCACTTCTGGCCTTCGCGTGTGGGCCATTGTGAGGGCCCGCCACACAGCTACATTCACATGCCGTTCGGCTTGCCGAGCATGGCGTCGTCCTATCAGCACACCAAGCGGCGTGACCTGGCAGCTCGAGAGGCCAGGTACCACGTCGTCCTGGAGGGAATGTAGACGGTCTTCAGGGAGCCTCCTGAGCCCCCAGAGCCTCCCGAGGCTCAGGGCTCCATTGGCTCATGAGGAGTCATTTCTTCGACGCGCGCCTTCAGCTGCACCAACTCTGCTTCGTCTACAGAACCAGGTGACATCTTCCAAGCTCGTTTAAGCTGGGAGCGCCCCTTGGGCTGCATTATTCCCAGGCCATGTGGGTCCGTCCCTACGGCATGTATCCCATTTGATTATCTCTTTAGCTTACCTTGCTCGGGCGCCCCTCGGGCTGCATCATCCCCAAGCCGCTCGGGGCGGACCCAGTGGCATGTATCTTCCTGCATTTACCCAAGTTGATTTGCCTTCCCTGCTTAACCTGCCTATGGTTATCACCTGCTCGATCATCGCCTCCCACGGGGCCTCCTCACAGGCACGGCGCTGGTGCATGGGTCCGTCCCTGCCACGTCGACAAATCTGAGCAGTCAAGCTCTGGCTCATGGCACGCCCCGCGCACGTCACCTCACCAGGCCCTCAGTGCCTTCACTTCATCCAGACCAACCAGCGGCAGGCTGACGGCTGTAATGCAAACCATGTTCTTCTTTTGCATGTTCACAGGGACCCTGCGGGGAGGATAGCAGGCAGCACCGCGAGTCTCCTTTTCTCTCGTGCAATTCTCTTCCGTGTTAAAAGGGGGGCTCCTGAGCATCGCGGCTCAGGAGCTCTTACTGGTTCTCCAGCCCTCACCCCCTGGCCTTGACCACGGCATCGCGACCTGGCATACCAGCGGCGGCTAAGCTCACTCGAGGGCCGGGACCTGAGGACGCACAGCACTAAGGAGGGCATGGGAGGAGGGAAACTTGTATGGGCCCGCCTAGCTATCCCGCACAAGTTGGTGCGCAGCCCCAGCGCAACATCAGGAATCGTCACGAAGTTCACAAGATAAGTCTCGCCCTCGGATCGGCTAAATGTCTGAGCCTTATGGTCACCCATGCCTTGCCGCAACCCCGTTGCGGCCATGACAACTCCCTTTCATCCCTTACCATGGCTGCTTAAGCGCTAAAGGGGACCTCCTGAGCATCATGCCTCAGGGGCTCTTACTGGACCTCGGGCCGCACACCTCCTAGCCTTGACCACGGCACGCGACCTGGCATAACAGCGAGAATGTAGCCTGCCTGGGGACCGGGACCTGTCGGTGTAGAGCAACAAGCCATCGCGAGGAAAGAATGGGGGGGACCGAGCCTCAACGGAACGCGCGTTCATCAAATCTTCATAACAGGGAAGATAGGCACAAAAGACATTACAGACCCTTACATGCCCCCACGGGGCGCTTCATGATTCTTCATAGGAAAGAAAAGCTCAAACTAAGGAGGATCCTATCTACACCCCCCCCCCGTGGCAGACGCCATCATCAATAGTGGGCCACGGGAGGCCGGCGCCAACCCCATCCAGATCAGCGGCGGGGACGGCCAGATGCGGCAGCACCGCTCCGATCGCAGCGAGAGATCGGGGGCACGTAGCTATCGTCGCTCGTCTCCGGAGTCTTGTAGAGCTCAGGAGAGCAGCTAGACTCCCAAGGGCTGCTGCTACTAGAGTGGTTGCGAGCGGAGCGCACGTCAGCCTCGCGCTCCTCTCCAGAGCAGCACATCAAGCGACGGCCCTGGGCATCGAAGACCTTGAAGAAGAGCGTGGAGATGCCGTCGTACTCAAGGTGGATCGCGAGGGCGCCCCTCGCGCGGCAGACCCGCGCGATCTCACCCCAGCCATGAGTCATGAAGATCTTGCCAGTGGGGACCGCTTCGATCTCCGCTCCGGTCGCCGGAGCGCCGCAGTCGGCGTGCTGCAACCAGAGATTGAGAGGCCCCCTCGGCGGCATCACGTCGGAGAAGAACCGCAGGAAGCGGATCCAAGAGCTTGGGGGCATCGGCGCCCGCAGCACCAGCTCGCGCGAGGAATCTGCGGCATGGATTCCTGGGGCGACGGCACGCGTAGCCATGGCGCGGTGATCTCGGGCACGGTGCCGGTGGCGCTGCTCGTCGCTCCGCCTTCCTGAGTCCTCGGCTTGGGCATACAGGGGAAGCGGATACCCTGGGGGAGGCTGCTCGCACCAAGGCCTCGACACCACCTGCATCGCCGCTTCTTCACGGCATGGAGCAAGAAGGAAGAAGCAAGCGAGCAAGGAAGATATGGGCAACGGGGGCTCAGCCCCCTGCCCCATTTATAGCAAGAGAAGGCCAACCGGCACCTCTCACGATCGCAGGTAATGATGGTTTTCCTTGCATGTCGTAGGGATTTGTCAAGTCATGCAGTTGCCGAGGCAGCGTGGGGAAGCAGAGACACCCACGTCCAATCAACCGCCATGCGTCAACCGAGGCCATGGGCTTTGGGGGCCCGCGGTGCTCCGTGCTTGACCCTTGGCTTCGCCGCGAAGCCAAGCCCGAGCACACCTTGGGCCCGGGGGCTACTGTCGGCGTTCTGGGAACGGGGGTCCCCAGACTTGCCCGCCTGCAGCCCGCTGCCTGGCTAAGCCAGCAGGCTGTACGGCCCATCTTCATCAACTAGGAATACAAGACCCTCGCGAGGGGCCAAGCCTCGCTAGGCGGACGACACAAGACCTCCTCTGGAGTGGCCTAGTCGGGCAAGCTCATGAGGAGCGGAGATGTCAAGGCGAGGCAAACCTCAAGAGGCTCTCATGACGTGAGCCATGATGATCGACCCCATGTGGGCGCCAGGCGGGCGCCAACACGTGCAGCGTCCTTTTTTCCTCTTTGGTGCTAAGGAGACCAGCGCAGGTGAGGAGTACCGAGGCATCAGGCAAAGGTTTCCATTTTGGTGCAACAAGACCAAGACCAGAAGGACGGCAAGACGGAGGTCATCGTGGAGCCCAAGACGGCGTCACCACCAGAGCCTTTGGCAGGCGAAGACTACTTTTGTCAGGATGGCTTGTACTAGTTGTCCACCTTCAAATTAGCCCGCCGTTGTTGGCTCCCTTCCCGCTCAATATTTGGGAAGAGGACCAGGGCCTCTATAAATAGAGTTAGCGACCACCATGGAGGAGGGGGACAAGAATAGGAAAGGGACGACAGAGGGACAGAGAGAGGGGGAGAGAAGGGGAGGATTGAGATCACTCTCACCCACTCAAGTTAGCCAAGCACAAGAACACCTCAACCTCAGGAGGCTGTTCTTCCCCTTGTATTGTTCATCATCAGCCCAAGAGGCAATCCACCACCACCACACTGGAGTAGGGTATTACACCACAACGGTGGCCCAAACCAGTATAAATCTTGTGTCTTTCTGTTTTATGAGTTCCTCGAGTTCGTCCGGGAGATCTTAGCGAGCTAGGGCGTAGATCAGTAGGAGGGAAAGACTTCCTGCGCACCCCAGTGTTCGAACCTTAAGGGTTTGTCGGAACCCCACATCCGACAAATATGGATGGTAGATATAGGTTTTTGTAATCTGAAAATATAAAAACAGCAAGGGAACTAATGATAAAAGTGACCACAAACGGTATTGCAATGCTAGGAAACAAGGCCTAGGGTTCATACTTTCACTAGTGCAAGTTCTCTCAACAATAATAACATAATTGGATCATATAACTATCCCTCAACATGGAACAAAGAGTCACTCCAAAGTCACTAATAGCGGAGAACAAACGAAGAGATTATGGTAGGGTACGAAACCACCTCAAAGATATCCTTTCTGATCGATCTATTCAAGAATCCGTACTAGAATAACACCTTAAGACACAAATCAACCAAAACCATAATGTCACCTAGATACTCCAATGTCACCTCAAGTATCTGTGGGTATGATTATACTATATGCATCACACAATCTCATATTCATCTATTCGACCAACACAAAGAACTTCAAAGAGTGCCCCAAAGTTTCTACCGAAGAGTCAAGACGAAAACATGTGCCAACCCCTATGCATAAGTTCGCAAGGTCACAGAACTCGCAAGTTTGTCACCGAAACATACATCAAGTGGATCACATGATATCCCGTTGTCACCACAGATAAGCACGTGCAAGACATACATCAAGTGTTCTCAAATCCTTAAAGACTCAATCCGATAAGATAACTTCAAAGGGAAAACTCAATTCATCACAAGGAGATAGAGGGGGAGAAACATCATAAGATCCAACTATAATAGCAAAGATCGCGATACATCAAGATCATACCACCTCATGAACACGAGAGAGAGAGAGATCAAACACATAGCTACTGGTACATACCCTTGGCCCCGAGGGTGAACTACTCCCTCCTCGTCATGGAGAGCACCGAGATGATGAAGATGGCCACCAGAGAGGGATTTCCCCCTCCGGCAAGGTGCCGGAACGGGTCTAGATTGGTTTTCGGTGGCTATGGAGGATTTTGGCGGCGGAACTCCCGATCTATTTGTGTTCTCTAATGTTTTTAGGGTATATTGATTTATATATATATATATATAGGTGAAAGAAGTCGGTCAGGGGATCCACGAGGGTGGGGGCGCGCCCTGGGGGTAGGGAGCGCCTCCCTGCCTCGTGGCTTCCTCGAAGCTTCCCTGACGTCTACTCCAAGTGTCCTGGATTGCTTCTGTTCCAAAAATAACTCTCGGTGAAGGTTTCATTCCATTGGGACTCCGTTTGATATTCCTTTTCTTCGAAACACTGAAATAGGCAAGAGAACAGCAATTTGGGCTGGGCCTCCGGTTAATAGGTTAGTCGCAAAAATAATATAAAAGTGTATAATAAAGCCCATAAACATCCAAAACAGATAATATAATAGCATGGAACAATCAATAACTATAGAAACGTTGGAGACGTATCAGCATCCCCAAGCTTAATTCCTGCTCGTCCTCGAGTAGGTAAATGATAAAAACAGAATTTTTGATGTGGAATGCTTTCTAGAATATTCTTCAATGTATTTTTCTCTATTGTGCCATGAATGTTCAAATCCGAAAGATTCAAGATAAAAGTTTATTGTTGACATAAAAAAAGTAATACTCCAAGTATGCTAATCAAGCAATTATGTCTTCTCAAAATAACATGGCAAAAGAAAGTTCATCCCTACAAAATCATATAGTTTGGTCATGCTCCATTTTCGTCACACAAGAATGCTCTCATCATGCACAACCCCGATGACAAGCCAAGCAATTGTTTCATACTTTAGTAATCTCAAACCTTTTTCAACTTTTACGCAATACATGAGCGTGAGCCATGGATATAGCACTATGGGTGGAATAGAATATCATGAAGGGGTTAATCAACGTGGCTAATCAATGGTCTAGGGAGATGCCCATCAATTGATGTCAATGCAAGGAGTAGGGATTGCCATGCAACGGATGCACTAGAGCTATAAATGTATGAAAGCTCAACAAAAGAAACTGAGTGGGTGTGCATCCAACTTGCTTGCTCACGAAGACCTAGGGCACTTGAGGAGGCCCATTGTTGGAATATACAAGCCAAGTTCTATAATGAAAAATTCCCACTAGTATATGAAAGTGACAAAACAAGAGACTCTCTATCATGAGGATTATGGTGCTACTTTGAAGCACAAGTGTGGCAAAGGAGAAAGTCTCACATCAACAAGGCTAATCAATGAGCTATGGAGATGCCCATCGATTGATGTCAATGCAAGGAGTAGGGATTGCCATGCAACGGATGCACTAGAGCTATAAATGTATGAAAGCTCAACAAAAGAAACTAAGTGGGTGTGTATCCAACTTGCTTGCTCACGAAGACCTAGGGCACTTGAGGAGGCCCACTATTGGAATATACAAGCAAAGTTCTATAATGAAAAATTCCCACTAGTATATGAAAATGACAAAACAAGAGACTCTCTATCATAAAGATCATGGTGCTACTTTGAAGGACAAGTGTGGAAAAAAAGGATAGTAGCATTGCCCCATTTTTATTTTTATTTTTATTTTTATTTATTTATTTGGGCCTTCTTTTTTTTCCTTTCTTTTTTTCTTTTTTTATGGGACAATGCTCTATTACTGATGATCATCACACTTCTATTCATTTACAACTCAATGATTACAACTCGATACTAGAACAAGATATGACTCTATATGAATGCCTCCGGTGGTGTACTGGGATGTGCAATGACTCATGACTGACATGTATGAAAGAATTATGAATGGTGGTTTTGCCACAAATACGATGTCAACTACATGATCATGCAAGGCAATATGACAATGATGATGCGTGTCAGAATAAACGGAACGGTGGAAAGTTGCATGGAAATATATCTCGGAATGGCTATGGAAATGCCATAATAGGTAGGTATGGTGGCTGTTTTGAGGAAGATATAAGGAGGTTTATGTGTGATAGAGCGTATTGTATCACGGGATTTGGATGCACTGGCGAAGTTTGCACCAACTCTCAAGGTGAGAAAGGGCAATGCACGGTACCAAAGAGGCTGGTGATGATGGAAGGGTGAGACTGTGTATAATCCATGGACTCAACATTAGTCATAAAGAACTCACATACTTATTGCAAAAATCTACACGTCATCAAAAACCAAGTATTACATGCATGCTCCTATGGGGATAGATTGGTAGGAAAAGACCATCGCTCGTCCCCGACCGCAACTCATAAGGAAGAAAATCAAATAACACCTCATGTTTCAAATTTGTTACACAACATTTACCATACGTCCATGCTACGGGACTTGCAAACTTCAACACAAGTATTCCTCAAATTCACAACTACTCAACTAGCACAACTTTGATATCACTATCTCCATATCTCAAAACAATCATCAAGTATCAAACTTCTCTCAGTATTCAATGCACTTATATGAAAGTTTTTATTATGCCTAAAAGAAAATTTCCATGTTGTTCTAAAGGACTCTCAAAATAATATAAGTGAAGCATGAGAGATCAATTATTTCTATAAAATAAAACCACCACCGTGCTCTAAAAGATATAAGTGAAGTACTAGAGCAAAAACTATATACCTCAAAAGATATAAGTGAAGCACATATAGTATTCAAATAAATTCCAATTCATGTGTGTCTCTCTCAAAAGGTGTGTACAGCAAGGATGATTGTGATAAACTAAAAAGCAAAGACTCAAATCATACAAGACGCTCCAAGCAAAACACATATCATGTGGCGAATAAAAAAATTCTCCAATACGCCAAGCTGGCGTATCATTGCATTGAAAGGTAGAAAGAATACAAGGGTTGAGGATCCTAGCTCGTACACAGCAAGGCGTGCCAAGGGTCCTCGTGAGCAGAAGAAGTGGGATGCTCAGCCCGGCTATACTAGGTTTACATCGCGTCGATTATAGCTTGTAGTCCTTTGGCACCAGCAGAGGCCCAGGTGCTTGCATCGTCCTGGATCGAAACAAATAAGTGGTTAGCCGAGGGTTGCTGGAGGTCGAAGATGCAAGCATTCCGGTGCTTCCAAATGTCCCAGGTAACCAGTGGGACTAGGGACGCAAGGGCCTTCCGGAGTGATGCTGGGATGGAGCCAGTAGCGTCTCTCCACCAGTCGTAGAGGGTGAGGCCACCATTGGGGGGCTGACGGTGAGCTTGCACCAAGCAAGAGTGCGGTGCCAGATCTCCCTAGAGAAGATGCAGGTGACGAGGAGGTGGTGGATTTCCTCAAAGTCTTGGTCGCAAAGGACGCAGCGACGAAGGTGGTCCAATCCCTGCTTGGCGAGTCTTTCCGCCGTCCAGCAGCAGTCTTGCTTGGAAAGCCACATGAACATTTTGACATTGGTTGGGGCCCGGCCCTTCCATGTCAGCCTCCAGTGCATGTCAGTAATGGAGCCTTGGAAGAGAGCCAGGTAGTAGGATGAAGCTGAGTACATGCCATTGGCGGTCCATCGCCAGCGTATGCGGTCGGGGTCAGAGGAGAGGGTGACCTGAGGAAGACGCCTCCACAGATAGATATACTCGACAGTGGCCTCGACACCTAGCACGCCATGGATGTCCTGGATCCAGGCCCGGTTAAGAAGTCCCTCATGGACGAGGCGCTTGCTAGCCATCTTCGGGGAACCAAAGCGGTCAAGCTCGGTGTGATCTCGGTAATCGACTTGCCATCCAGCTAATGATCTGTCCAGAAACGATAGGTATGTCCGTCACCAATAGTCCAGGCTGTGGAAGCACGAAAGATGCCGCGCACGTCAGCGTCGTCTGGCAGGTGGAGGTGATGCCAGGGCCGCGTTGGGTCGGTGGTGCGCAGCCAAAGCCATCTAGCATGAAGGGAAATGCTAGTGCATTGAAGATCACGCACGCCAAGGCCCCTGTCGGTGTCAAGACCAGCGGATCTCGGGTAGGGGGTCCCGAACTGTGCATCTAAGGCTGATGGTAACAGGAGTCGGGGGACACAATGTTTACCCAGGTTCGGGCCCTCTCGATGGAGGTACTACCCTACTTCCTGCTTGATTGATCTTGATGATATGAGTATTACAAGAGTTGATCTACCACGAGATCGGAGAGGCTAAACCCTAGAAGCTAGCCTATGGTATGATTGTTGTTGACCTATGGACTAAAACCCTCCGGTTTATATAGACACCGGAAGGGCTAGGATTACACAGAGTCGGTTACAAGGGAGGAGATCTATATATCCAAATCGCCAAGCTTGACTTTCACGCAAAGGAGAGTCCCATCCGGACACGGGACAACGTCTTCAATCTTGTATCTTCATAGTCCAATAGTACGGTCAAAGTATATAGTCCGACTGTCCGAGGACCCCCTAATCCAGGACTCCCTTAGTAGCCCTGGAACCAGGCTTCAATGACGATGAGTCCAGCGCGCGGATTGTCTTCGGCATTGCAAGGTGGGTTCCTCCTCCGAATACTCCATAGAAGATTTTGAACACAAGGATAGTGTCCAGCTCTGCAAAACAAATTCCACACACCACCGCAGGAGTATAACATTTCCACAAATCTAATCTGCTGACAACTTTTCATAACATGACATCACGCGATGGCCCTAGTTATTATTCGAACCATTTTTCTCAACCAGCCACTGCACATATTGCGAGGTGGTTTTCTTGGCAAGTCTTGTCGAAACAGAGATCGTGTCCCCTTATCATGGGATTCTCATCAATACGGGTGTGGGTAACCCAACCGCGACATCAATCACGACGCTTGGGGAATAAGCGAGTTTTACCAGGCAAGTGGGGAGGCAGGTAGTTTCTACTGCCCTTATAAAGGGATAAGGACTCCTCTTTTTAACCCATGCCTTCTTCTTCCTTGCCCATCCATTCTCGCGCACTCGAGCTCCAGCGCCCAAGTTCGCATCTTCTCCGCAAAAACACTCCGAACATGTCCGGAGCGGGAGGCAAGTGGATGGCCTCCTCCATTACGGAGGAGAACATCACGAAGCTCCGGGAAGCCGGATACCTGGCCGCGGATATCGCGCACTGGCTCCCAAGCGCGGGGCAGATCGTTCCTACCCCCAAGCCCTACGAAAGGGTTGTATTCCTTACCATTTCGTCCATGGGCTAGGATTCCCCCTCCATCCATTTGTTCGCGGGCTTATGTTCTACTACGGGCTAGACTTTCATGAGCTGGCCCCCAATTTCATCCTCAACATCTCGGCGTTTATCGTCGTGTGCGAGGCTTTCCTCCGCATCAAGCCCCACTTCGGCCTGTGGCTGAAGACCTTCAATGTCAAACCGAAGGTGGTGGTCGGCCAGCGAGCGGACTGCGGAGGCGCCATGGTGGGAAAAATGCCCAACTTCACCTGGCTCGAAGGATCCTATGTGGAGACCGTGAAGGGGTGGAAATTGGCGTGGTTATACATCACCGAACCGCGCGACACCAACTGGGTGGCGGCCCCCGAATTCTGATCCGGCATGCCCATGCGGCTAACCTCCTGGAAAGAGAAGGGCTTATCTTGGGGTTCATCGGTGGAGCTGACCGGACTCCAAAACTATGTTAAAAACATGGTCAGCAAGAAAATCAAGCTTTTGAACATGGTCCAGGTCATGCTCTTCCGCTGGATCCTCCCGTGTCAAAGACGAGCATTCAATATGTGGGAGTTCGACTCGGCAAAGCACCAGACGTTGCGAGAGCTCTTTGACACGATGCACCAGGACATCTGGAGGGTGTTGTTCAAGTCTACCGAGGTACCTCCTCCCCTTACCGAGGACCACGGACTCAGCGCAAACCGCCCTGCTAATCCGGTAAGTTTCTTATATCTCATAAGGTGTTTCTTTCCCTAGTATAATTATGTGAGGGATCTGAGCCTCCACATTATTTGACAGGAATGGGTCACGACAGCGGAGCGGATTGACTGTCCGGACCCACTGCCAAAGATCTAGCAAGTACTCTCCTGACGGAGATGCTGGTTCCGGCACCCTATGAGGCGCCGGAGAAGAAGGCTAAGAAGAAGGCCGTGGGGGCCAGGAAAGGTCTCTGGTGCAAGGTTGTATCAGAATCATCGTCCGATAACACCGAGACGCCCTCCTCCCACGAAGACGGGGAGGAGGAAGAGGAAAATTCTCCACATCCAGTTAGGGGGGATAAGAAAAGGAAGGCCGCCCCATCCGGGGAGGCCGAAGGGTCCAAGAAGAGGAGAGCCCTACATCCGGACCACTCCACCACGGCCGGGTTCAACGACGAGGAGTGGTTGCCGAGGGACAAGCCCCTGACAAAGTCATAAGTATCAGGATACCATAACAGTTCTGGTATATTTCATTTTATTGTTTCTTATCATGCCGAACATGATCATGCAGCCCACCCAAGGACCATCTCGACATATCCTCTTCGGATGGGTCTCTGGGCCTGTCCGAGATAAGCAGTGATTCGCTCCCGACCGCCTCCTCCCCACGCCCTACGGACGATGCCGAGGTGTTGTCCCGAAGGGCACCAAGCCAAGGGAAGGTAGTTCTAGGGCTCCCCAAGGCGACCTCCCTAATGATGGGCGCAGCAAGTCCGGCCCCCGGCCGAATACTGCGCCGGAACCTCCCGTGGTTCCGGACTCTGTCGGGCAACCCCTCACAAAGGGGGGCGAGCCATCTGTGCCGATGGCCTCTGTCCATCCAGAGGCACCGGACAACTTGCTGGAAGCGCTTCATGGCGCTTCCATTGACGAAGAGCACCGCACTGTCATGAGTGCGGTGGTAGAGAAGGTTCAGTCCGTTAAAAGTGGACTGACTGAAGCCTATGCCAGCCTCTTAACAGGCTTTGAGGTAAGTAATCAATTTATAAGAAAATGTTATAGCATAGACAGTATCCCCTGATGCTTTGTTTGGCGTTCGCAAAGAAATGCCGAATAGAGGATCAAATAATAATCGCAGGAGTCTAATCAGAATGTGTCTTATGTGAATAAGCAGGCTTCGTTGCTGGCCGCTGCCGCTCGCACTGCGGAGGTCTCCGCACTGAAGCGGGACCTTGAGCAGTCCGAAAAAGAGCTTGGCCTTACCAAGAGGCAGCTCGAAGAGAACAAAGGTAAGTAATACCCGTCCGTGTATTGATAAGTAATAAAAAAGAATGTGGTTATTAAGTCACAGGATCATCATGAATTTTGCTATGGGCCACGACTGAAGTGGCGGCCCTAAAGGAGGCGCTGTCCGAGGCCGAAGTCAAAGCGGCCAAGGAGCGCATCGAGCGCGAAAAGAAAGAGGCTCGAGTCGGTGAGGTGCAGCAAGAGCTCCAGGATTTCATCAAAAAATACGAGTCCTTGGAGCGTGACTCTAAGACGCAAGGGTCTGAGCTTGCGAAGGCCCTTGAGAACGCAAAAAAATGCCAAGGCCGAATCCCACAAGGCCCTCCAGGAGCTTCAGGCGGTCCAGAAGATAGCGGCGGGTAAGGAATTCATTATGCAAAGCAAGCATGTGAAGGAAACTTTCCTTTTACTTACCCAGGTTCGGAGCTCTCCAGGAGCGTTTGCAGATCTTCCCCGCAGTGTGTCTGATGCCGCGGGATTTTACCGGGCCAAGGAAGGGAGCTCGGCGAGAAGTTGTTCTGGTCTTAGTATACTGGGACCGAACATCCGATGCCCTTGAGTGACTAGTTGAAGCAATTGGTCGAGCTCCACAAGGCGGCCGAATAGGCCATGAAGGGCCTCATAGTCCGGATGTGTCCTGACGAGCCCCTGCCTGGTAGCTACTTCGGCCTGGTGAGGCGGCCTGTGAATGCCTGCCCACGGCTTGAAGTCATAAAGCGGTCCGTCTGCATTGAGGGTGCGCGCAGGGCCTATACCCGAGCGAAAGTGCACTGGGCGAAGATGGACGCCGAGAAGCTGGTGAAGGAGGGGCCACCGGAGGGCAAGGAGCATCGCCGCCCCGAAAGGTCTTATGACAGTGTCCTGAAGGGTGCCCGCCTTGTGGCGGAGGAATGTTCTAAGGATGTAATATTTGAATGAATGTACTCACGTGATCCTGTAATATGAAAATGAGTTCGTCTGCGCTATATACCGCTTGTTGATTTAAAATATTACCTTCTGTGCGACCGTTTATAAAATCTGAGAGTTGGCCAGTCGTCGGCTTCTGCCCTCATGTAGCTAGTACTGAGGTGTTCGGGATAAATCTGATCACTCTTTATCCCAGTTTTGGGTCCTTCGAAGGAGGTGTTCAGCACAACGAACCAGGCAATCGGACTATAAGGCTTTATCACTCTCACTTAGCCATAGAAGTCTACAATTTTAAATTTTGGCGAAGCCCCTAGTATTCGAAAGACCAAACTTGGGGCGCTATGAACGCCTAAATCGGACAAGGCCGACTCTTCGCCTGAAGCGAAAAAAATCTTTAGGGATTTAGGACCTCTCGAACAGCGACCAACTCTCGCCGCATCATGACAGTCAGTTTTCGGCTTTCTCTACTGAGGTGCTCGTCCGAAAGAACCAGGACACAATCGCAGTAGTTCTCCCAGTGCTACCTTAGCCGATATAGCAGAACGTAAGGCACCAAAACATGGGAGCCGGGCAAACCCAACTATTGACCAAAGACATGATTCGGAGCTGGTTCATATAATGCTATAAGTTCAGGGTGCCGCACTGTTGAAACTGTTCAGGCTTTTCTTGTCGTGTTATGGGGTACACTGAAGCCCCTGGCGTACTGAACGTACCAGAATGTACAGGAGCAACTTGTCGTGAATAGACAAACAAGGAAGAAAAAAAGATGAAGAAATGTAATAATAAGTTGATGATGTGGATTGTTATTTATAGGATATGTCAAAGCGTATGTGTATAAGTAGTACAATGAGCAAAAATAGGACTATTTGACATGTCCGATCCAAGGGCGAGCTGCGTGTGGGTATGTAAAACAGGTATAACAATCGGTATGAGAGACCACCTGGGTATTCCCTTGTACGTCAAAGCTTCTTGCTCCCTTGGTGCTTCCCTCCCGTGATGGGTCCGATGATCTAGCTATCGGAGAGGGCCTCCAGAGAATAGGGTCCTGAAAGGAAGAAACTGATAAAGATATACTAGTCCTGAGGTGGTTGAACCGCATTGTGGGATGTGCCATAGTCGTGCCTCCGCCTATACCCATGGTATCTTTAGTGCATAGTTATGTACGCGTGGCGTAAATTTCGTCGCTTGACTGGGACTAGGACGGAGGCCGAATTGCTAGGCGAGCTCTAAACGCGCCTGGCGATTCTGTTGCAGGTTATTCCGGACTCGCTAGAATGTATCTGTGGACCTTGTCGCCGAATTGGCGGTTTGCCGCAAAAGACTGCTTTGCATTTCTACTGCAAGGTCCATAGTGTGCTTCTCCGTGCGGAGCGAGCGTTCTATGTTTCTGTTAACTGTTATAACCCCGCGAGGTCCTGGCATTTTGAGATTGAGGTATGCATAATGCAGTACCGCATTGAATCTAGCGAATACAGTTCGACTGAGTAGTGCATGATAGCCACTGCGGAAGGGGACGATATCGAAGATTAACTCTTCGCTTCAGAAGTTATCCAGAGATCCGAAGACCACTTCCAGTGTGATTGAGCCCATGCAAACAGGCCTCTACACCTGGTATGACACCTTTGAAGGTGGTTTTTGTGGGATTGATCCTCAAGGGGTCTATACCCATTTTGCGAACTGTATCCTGATAAAGCAAGTTCAGGCTGCTGCCACCGTCCATAAGGACTCGAGTGAGGTGGAATCCGTCAATGATAGGATTAAGGACCAATGCGGCAGAACCGCCATGACGGATACTAGTGGGGTGGTCCTTGCGATCAAAAGTGATTGGATAAGAAGACCATGGGTTGAACTTTGGGGCGACTGGCTCCATCGCGTAGACGTCCCTGAGTGCACGCTTCCGTTCCTGCTTGGGGATATGGGTTGTGTATAACATGTTCACCGTTTTCACTTGGGGAGGAAATTTCTTATGTCCTCCTATGTTCGGCGGCCGGGGCTCCTCCTCGTCGTTGCTATGTAGCCCATTTTCCTTGATTTTGGCATTCAACTTGCCGGCCAGTTTGAACACCCAGCATTCTCTGTTGGTGTGGTTGGCTGGCTTATCGGGGGTGCCATGAATTTGACACGAGCAGTCGAGTATGTGGTCCAAACTGGACGGGCCCGGATTGTTTCTTTTGAACGGTTTTTCCGCTGACCGGATTTAGAGCCACTGAATCCAGCATTGACTGGCGTGTCTTCGGCGTTATCGCCGTTGTTGCGGCGCTTGTATCTGTTGCGACGTGGCTTGCCGTTGCTGTCTCTGGCCTCTGATGTGCCAGGGTTGCTTGATGTGTTGTTGCTACGGGCCAACCAGCTGTCCTCGCCCGCGCAGAAGCGGGTGATGAGTGTTGTTAGGGCTGCCATGGACTTTGGCTTCTCTTGGCCGAGATGTCTAGCGAGCCACTCATCACGGATGTTATGTTTAAAGGCCGCTAGGGTTTCGGCATTTAGACAGTCCACAATTTGGTTCTTTTTGGTTAGGAACCAAGCCCAAAATTTCCTGGCTGAATCTCCGGGCTGTTGTGTTATGTGACTTAAATCATCAGCATCCGGTGGTCGCACATAAGTGCCCTGGAAGTTGTCCAGGAATGCGTCTGCCAGGTTCTCCCAACATCCGATGGAGTTTGCTGGCAAGCTATTTAGCCAATGTCGAGCTGGTCCTTTGAGTTTTAACGGGAGGTACTTGATGGCAGGTAGATCATCCCCGCGGGCCATGTGAATGTGGAGGAAGAAATCCTCTATCCATACCGCGGGGTCAATAGTACCATCGTATGATTCAATGTTCATGGGTTTAAACCCTTCTGGGAATTCATGATCCATTACGTCATCCGTGAAGCATAGGGGGTGTGCGGCGCCTCTGTGTCGGGCTATGTCACGACGCAGTTCGTAAGAGTCTTGTCTACTGTGTTCAGCCCGGTCGGATTTGCTTTTGGTATATCCGGCATGACGGTCATCGTCGTGTGTTGGGGCGCGCCCTCGTGATCCGAAGATCGATCTTTTGTGTCCTGCTTTTTTTTCCAATACGTCTCACAGGTCATGTGTGTTACCCCGGGCCTTGTTGTTTTTGTTTGACTGGCGACGAGGTGCGAGCTGGACTTCGGGCTTATATGCCACCTTGTCTCGGCCACGAGGTGGCCGGTCTGCCGCATCATATGCTGGAAGCGCAGGCTTTAATGCTTCCTCTTCAAGTTGGGGTAGCAACTTGCGCTTTGGGAAACTTTTGATTGGGCACTCGAGTTCGTGTTCCTCGGCTTCCAGGACCTCAATCTATCTATCTGCTAGCAGATCTTGCTCAGCTTGAAGCTGTTGTTGCTTTTTCTTCAGGCTTTTTGCTGTGGCAATAAGCCAGTGCTTGAAGCGCTCCTGTTCAACGGGATCCTTAGGAACGATAAATTCTTCGTCGCCAAGGCTCACCTCATCTGTGGAGAGAGGCATGTAATTGTCATCCTCTGATTCTCCATCTGCTGCCTTTTCCTTGGGGATGGCTTGCACATCCTCCTGCTCAAAGCCTGGCTGGAGGGGATTGTCTTCGTCTTCGGCGCTATTTGCAGCATTATTGTCTCCTGTGCCGGTATCGATGTTTTTGCTATGGCGGGGCTTAGAGCGGCGCCGATGACGCTGGTTCTTGGATTGCTTCTCGAGGGGATTATCCTCTGTTGCCTTATTGCCATCGCTTTCTTTGGGGGTGTCCACCATGTATATATATATATATATATATATATATATATATATATATATATATATATATATATATATATATATATATATCATACGATGAGATGGCAGTCCAGCGCCCTGTGGGTGGTGGTTCCTGTTCGTCTCCCGCATCGTCGTCCATACCTTCGATGTCTTCGGAGCCGAAGTCGAGCATGTCGGTTCGGTCGCCGACAGTGGCTACCAAGTGGGTGGTGGGTGGGGAACGAATTTATTCGCCGTCCGCTTCCCACTCGAGCCGAACATAGTTCGGCCAAGGGTCTCCTGACAAGGAGAGAGACCGTAATGAGTTTAGCACGTCGCCTAGGGGCGAGTGCTGAAAGATATCCACGGAGGTGAACTCCATGATCGGTGCCCAATCAGATTGGATGGGCACGGACGCGAGCGGTTTGGAGTATGTGGCCGGGGGCGAATCCGAGTGTCCGGCAACACAGGTCTCATAGGAGGTGAAGTCAGTATTCGCCTCTATCGCCGCTTAGTGTGCGGCCTCTGTGGCGGGGTCCATCCACCCGTCCTCGGAAGGCGCGATCTGTTCCGGATTGAGGGACAGAGTAGTTACAGGTGTGGTCTCTCGAACATTGTCCGATGGCAGAGCTAAATCATGCTCATCGTGACCGTGCGGCGTACCTGACGTGCGTTCGAAGCCGTCGAAGATCAAGTCTCCGCGGATGTCGGGGTATAGTTCAAGCTTCCAAACCTGACCTGATGGCCAGGGGCGTAGCTCTCGATCTGCTCCAGATGGCCGAGTGAGTTGGCCCGCAATACGAAGCCGCCGAATACGAAGATCTGTTCGGGGAAGAAAACCTCACCCTAGATCGCATCGTTGCCGATGATCGAAGGAGCCATCAAGCCTTATGAAGACGACACAGTGGAACTCTCAATGAAAGCACCAATGTCGGTGTCAAAACCGGTGGATCTTGGGTAGGGGGTCCCGAACTGTGCGTCTAAGGCAAATGGTAATAGGAGGCGGGGGACACAATGTTTACCCAGGTTCGGGCCCTCTCGATGGAGGTAATACCCTACTTCCTGCTTGATTGATCTTGATGATATGAGTATTACAAGAGTTGATCTACCACGAGATCGGAGAGGCTAAACCCTAGAAGCTAGCCTATGGTATGATTGTTGTTGTCCTACGAACTAAAACCCTCCAGTTTATATAGACACTAGAGGGGCTAGGGTTACACAGAGTCGGTTACAAGGGAGGAGATCTACATATCCGAATCGCCAAGCTTGCCTTCCACGCAAAGGAGAGTCCCATCCGGACACGGGACGAAGTCTTCAATCTTGTATCTTCATAGTCCAACAATCCGGCCAAAGTATATAGTCCGGCTATCCAAGGATCCCCTAATCCAGGACTCCCTCAGGCCCCAACCTCAAGGGGCGGCATACCTTCTCCAGTTAACAAGGCAGTTGTTGGAGCAGTCCTCTTTGCGTCCATGCCATAGGAAATCGTGGATTAGCCGGTTGACGAGCTTCAGGATGGATGGCGAGAGGGCCATTGCCAATAGCAAGTTAACTGGCATGGCACTCAGCACATGACGGACAAGGTTAAGACGCTCTCCACGTGACAGAAGGCAAGCCTGCCAGGTACCAAGGCGCTTGGCCATCTTCTCCACAAGGGGTAGTAGCACCGATGTGGGAACCTTCCTGGTGGAGAGAGGAAGTCCAAGATACTAGATAGGGAAGAGCGTGGTCTGGCAAGAGAGCGTCTCACCGGCGTTGGTGGCCGACTCGTCCGTGCAACAGATCGGCGTCGCGGAGCACTTTGCGAAGTTAGTCTTGAGGCCTGAAGCTTTGTCCAAACACCTTTAGGATGCCCTGCACCGCCTGGAGGTCGTGATCGTCAGGGTGACAGAAGAAGACGACGTCGTTTGCAAATAATGAGATGCTGGGTATGGCATGCCTACTCGTGAGGCGGTGAAGAATGCCACGGCTAGTGGCATGCTGGACCAAGGTGTTGAGCACATCGATGACTAGAACGAAAAGCATGGGCGAAACTGGGTCGCCTTGTCGAAGTTCGCTAGCATGGTCAATGGGTGGTTCGGGTGTTCCATTGACAAGCACTCTCGTGGAGGAGGTCGAGAGGAGGATCGCCACCCAAGCGCACCACCTTCGCTCGAAGCCAAGGTGGCGAAGGACCTCGAAGAGGAAGGGCCAGGAGACGGTGTCAAAAGCCCGGGCGATGTCAAGCTTGAGGAGGACCCGTGGTGCCTTGAGGTTGTGGAGGAGGTGCGCCATTTGCTGAACGAGCATGAAGTTGTCGTGCACACCACGACCAGCGATGAATGCGCTCTGATTGGCAGACACAATGTTGCCAAGGTGGGGGCCAGCCACAAGGAGAGCACCTTCGCAAATAGCTTGACCAGGAGGTGAATCAGGCTGATGGGACGGTAGTCGAAGAGGGAGGAGGCGTCGGCCTTTTTCGGGAGCAGAGTAAGAAGTGCTTCATTGAGTTTGTGGAAGACATATCCATTCATCAGATAGAGATTTTGGAAGACCTCGCAGATGTCGTGCTTGACTATGTCCCAGCACGCATGAAGAAACTCCACGGTAAATCCATCCTGGCCCGGGGCCTTGCCCGTCGGTAACCGCTTGACGGCCGCCCAAATCTCGGACTCGGTGAATGATGCGTCAAGGCCGGACATGTTGAAGGCAGGATGCTGGATGGCATGAAGGTCATTGGAGGAGGTGCGTGCTTCATGGGAGCCAAAGATCGAGGTGAAGTGCTCGAATGCCATGTGGCCCATGTCGGCGTGATCGGAGACCATGTTGCCATTGTCATTGAGCTGGAAGATATGATTTTTCTGCCGGTGTTGTGCAGCATGGATCTTCGGAATGCGGTTCTCGTGTCCCCATCCCGGAGCCAACGGAACCTGGTTTTTTGACGCGTGATGGACCTCTCAAGAGATTCAAGGCCAAGGTACGCTCCCTTCAGTCTACGGCGCAGCCAGGACTCCGCGTCGAAGAGGGGTCGGACGTCCTGAGTGGCGTCGAGGCGTGCGATTATCTCCTTTGCGAGGAGAATCTCTGTCAAGACATCACCGAGTCACTTCGCGCCCCAGCTTTGCAAGCTGCGCGCCGTGGCCTTGAGCTTCGCAAACACCCGTCTAAAGGGGTCAGGCTCAGGTACAACACCTTGACCTTGAGCTTCGCAGATGTCGTCCAGGCAGCCAAGACAACGTCATGGAATCCATCCCATTTGACCCAGAAGCTTTGGAAGTGGAAGCGCGGGCGGCCGTGCACGCTGGGTATGCAATCGAGCACAAGTGGGCAGTGGTCTGAAGTAGTAGATGCCAAGCATCGGAGAACACAGTGCGGGTGGCTCGAATCCCAGTCTGAAGTTCATAGAACACGGTCATTGCAAACAAGCGTAGGTCTCCTTTGTTCATTCGACCAAGTGTACCGTCGACCATGAAGGTAGATGTCATGCAGCTCAAGATCAGAGGTGAAGCGATGGAAGTGGTTCATGATGCATCTGTTGAGCCTATCATTCTTCTTGTCCTTGGCCGAGAGGATCATATTGAAATCTCCCCCAAGAAGCCATGGGCTGGCACAGGTGTCCCGCTCATCCTGCAAGTCAGAGAGGAAAGCTATCTTCGCGAGGTCGTACTGCGGTCCATAGACTCTGGTGAGCCACCAGTGTTGGTTTCCCGCAGGGGGGTCGCAGCGCGGTGATGTGATGCTCGCCTATGTATGGGTGCGACAAAGCTATGAGATTGTGCTGCCAAGCCAGAAGAATACTGCCCCTAGTCCCATCCGCCGGTAGGAAGAAGAAATCTTGGAATTGCGGGCCCAAGGTCTCGACCACGGTTGGCAACAAGACCAAACTCATCTTAGTTTCAAGTAGGCAAACAATACAAGGGGATTCAGCGGAGAGCGCACTATGCACGGCAGTGCGTTTGGCCCGGCTATTGAGCCCTTGGACATTCCAAAAAACTACTTTAAGCTGTGTATCCATGAAAAGGGGTGGGGGTGCGTTGTGGTGCTAGACCAAGCCTGGTCAGACCTCGACGAGGCGAGACTGAGCCAACGGTGGCTCCGGGGCGAGCAGATCCGCAACGTTGGTGAGCACGTTCCACCCATAGAAGTCCACGAAGGCCTGGACTATGTCTCCCGCCAGAGGATGCTCGAAAAGCTTGTGATAGCGCTAGAGTGCCTCCTCAGATACAGCCTCATCGTCCCTGATGATACCCAAATAGCGGAGGAGCGCCCGTTTTGCCTTGGCTTCGGAGTTGAGACCGCGGTCCGTCTTGGCAATGCGGTCGCTGCGTCGAGGAGTGAAGTTGGGGGCTAGCTCGAGGCGTCGACGACGAGTGGTCGGTGTGGGGAGAATCGGTGCCGTGTGCATATGGATGCCATCCAGGAACACTTGCAATGCTGGCTAACTTGAAGCAATGCAAGGCGTGGTGGAGAGCTGACGATCCGAAGAGGTGCGCGGGAGCTGCATGGCGGTGTCGTGGTCCGTGCCATGCGTAGGGCCGGGACTGGGCAGGGGGGCATCTACATGCATGCAGGGGTTGGGGCTGCATGGGATCCTCTGCGGCTCGGTGGGGGCGGTGCCAGAGGCGCTTTGCAGGTCCGCCAGGTCATGTGCTGGCTGGGGGAATCAGGTGGCACGGCGCCTGAGGCTGGTCACAATGGGCAAGAACATAAGCTAGTAACTTCACACTTCCCTAGACTATGTTACTACCTCCATAGTGGGTAGGAACATCTATGTAGTGTCATGCAACGATGTATTTATTAGGTTATAGACTCATTGTTTTTTGGAGTGTGTGATGTTCCGGTAACTTAGCTAGTTACCACAAGCACCTCTCTCTTCATTAAATACGTGCCACATAAGCAAAGTTGTATTGGAGTGTGTGATGTTACTCCTAAATTCCTCCCCACTGTGACCAGCCTGAGGAAGATACAGGGTAGGGATCGGTTGGGGCGCCAGGCGCGTGATCCTTGGTTGTCGGGTAGTGCGCGTCCGAGATCGCGCAAAGGGCGATAGCGGTCAAGGGCGGCCCCACGCTGGAGATTCGGGGGGGCACGCTTGGGCAACCCGCTCCCCCGCCAGCCACCTGGCGCAACGTGACCGGGGTGGAAGGCACCGGAGGCATCGGATCCAAGGCGGGTGGGGTCGAGGGCCCATGCGCGACAGGCGCGGTGGTTGGGCAGACGGTGAGAATGGTCAGCCTGTTTGAATTGCAGGGTTCCAGATCATTTTGATTGGCCGCGGGATCACGCGCTGGGGCGGAGTCAGGGTGGGGTCCTGCTTTATCCAAAGCACTGGGGCCAACACGCAGCAGGGCAGCGACTCTGCTAGTGCTAGAGACAGCACCGAGGTGGGCCCCGAGGATGCCTTCCCAGCCATGGCATGCGGGCGGCGCACACGCACGGCGGTGGTGGCGCCGACGACCACCGTTTGCCTGAGGTGGCCGGGGTGCAGGATTTGTGGGCGGGAACTGGTAATGCTGCGGCAAGCGAGGAGGGATGGGCGGGGATCCACGACTGGAGTCGCCGGGGTCGTCAGCTGTCGGGCGGGGCGACGGTGGCGCTGGCCGGCGTTAGTCCACGCACTCGGCCAGGTGAATCCGGACCAGGAAGCGCGCCAAGCGAAGTGCCAGCCGCTCCGCACAGTCCGGGTCAGCATCGAACTCCACCACGTCGTCGTCGGGGAGCAGCAGCTCGGCGGAGCGCGGGATCGCGTCCGGGTTGGTAGTCCAAGCCGTGAGCTTGAATACGGCCATGTTCACCCTGCTGCGCGTCTCGTGGGCGAGGTGCTCCACCTTGCAGTAGGGGGAATGCAGGATCTCGGCGGAAGAGCGGTGCCACGCGTGATCCGGCATGTCATAGAGCTCGAGGCCGATGAGGAAGAGGGCGGTGACCGGTTCAGAGCCCGCAGAGTTGCTCCATGGATGAAACAGCAGTCTGAACCGAGGACAGCGGGTCTTGCCAGCGATGGCCACGTGAGCCCAGAGCGCGGGGTCGGAGAACCGAATGAGAAATTCTTCAAGGGCGTGGGGATGCACCGAGAAATCACGGTCGTTTAGCTCAAACTTGGCACGCAGCAGAGCAACTACCTCCTCGCAAGAGACGCCGGTGCGGCTGCCGATGACCGTGGCGAGCAGGGCACGAGCCAGGGTCTGCTCAGCGGCGGTTATTTCCGCGGAGCGCGGGAGGTAGCAGACGGAAGCCGTGGGGCGGCGCGAGGGGTGGCCGGACAGAGCGGTGGCCGGACAGAGCGGTGGCCGGTTACGATGTCGAGGCCGCCGGGGAAGTCGAGCGCAACACAGTCGCCGGCTTGGAAGACGCGGGCGTGGACTGGTCAGAGCTGAAGCTGGAGGGGACCAGCAGAAGGACGGAAGTCGATCTAGATGGCGGCCTGGAGGACATAGGCGAGCCAAGGCTGGAGCTTGCGCGGGACGGGGCCAGCGCCGGCCCAGGAGACATGGGCGTCAGCAGGCCAGACGCGGAACGCGTGGTGGCCGCGGAGCCGGAGAGCACGGAATGGTCACCCGGGGGGAGCTAGCCAGGGAGGAAACATGGTGGCGGAGGGGTGGCGGGAGGGACCCGTCAGAGGAGGAGGTGCGAGAGATCGGGACGGTGCAGTCCTTGGCCTTATGCCCGAAGAAGCGGCACCGCGCACAGCAGATGTCACTGCGGCACTCGGAGCGGGGGTGGCCGGTGCGGAGGCAGCGCGGGCACTCGCCGTCCCGGAGCCAGGAGGGTCGCTGGCTGGGGAGCTCGCCAGGTCCGCAGCACGGCCGGCGAGGGCCACGCTGGCGCGGCCGCTATCGGCCCCTGGCCACCTGCCAGCCGTCGCGCGCGCGTTCCTCGGGCGGAGGCCGGTAGATCTCAGAGCGGACGCGGGGGCGCACAGACGACGGCGAGGAGGAAGCCACAGGCGACAGGGGGGCGGGGGGCACCAGGGCCGCGGGCCTGCAGAGTGCCTGCCTGTAGGAGGTGGGTGAGGGGCCAGCCGAGTCTCCCGACGAGGGGCCGGACTCCAGCCATCGGTCGGAGCGTGAGCGGCCAGCCGCCGCAGGGGGAGGGGTGGTCGACGGGGTCAGAGCGACCGCCGCCGAGATGGGTGGACGCCGGGGCCGGAGTGGCCGCCGGCGGAAGGCGAGGGTGCGAGGCACGGGGGTGCAGAGAGCGTGGGAGCGCCGAGGATGCCTATCTTCTCGCTAGCTAATCAAACTCTCTCCTAGCTCCTCTCTGCTTCGAGTGCGAATAAAAATATAGCTCCAAGTAGAGTTACCGATGAACAAATACAAAAGAGGGGATGCCTTCCGGGGCATCCCCAAGCTTAGGCTTTTTGTTGTCCTTGGATTTTACCTTCGGGTGCCTTGGGCATCCCCAAGCTTAGGCTCTTGCCACTCCTTGTTCCATAATCCATCAAATCCTTACCCAAAACTTGAAAACTTCACAATAGAAAACTTAAAAGAAAATTTGTAAGCTCCGTTAGTATAAGAAAATAAATCACCACTTAGGTACTTTTGTGAACTCATTCTAAATTCATATTGGTGTAATATCTACTGTATTCCAACTTCTCTATGGTCATACACTCCGGTACTACTCATAGATTCATCAAAATAAGCAAACAACACAATGAAAACAGAATCTGTCAAAAACAGAACAGTCTGTAGTAATCTGAATCAAACATATACTTCTGGAACCCCAAAAATTCTAAAATAAATTGCTGGACGTGAGTAATTTATCTATTAATCATCTGCAAAAAGAATTAACTAAATATCACTCTCCAATAAAACATGGCAGCAATTCTCGTGAGTGCTAGAGTTTCTGTTTTTACAGCAAGATCAAAAAGACTTTTCCCAAGTCTTCCCAACGGTTCTACTTGAAACAAACACTAATTAAAAGCATAAAACCACATCTAAACATAGGCTAGATGAATTAGTTATTACTAAATAGGAGCAAAAAGCAAAGAACAAAAATAAAATTGGGTTGCCTCCCAACAAGCGCTATCGTTTAACGCCCCTAGCTAGGCATGATGATTTCAATGATGCTCACATAAAAGATAAGAATTGAAATACAAAGAGAGCATCATGAAGAATATGACTAGCACATTTAAGTCTAACCTGCTTCCTATGCATAGGGATTTTATGAGCAAACAATTAATGGGAACAATAATCAACTAGCATGGGAAGGCAAAACAAGCATAACTTTAAAACTTTAAGCACATATAAAGGAAACTTGATATTATTGCAATTCCTACAAGCATATATTCCTTCCTCATAATAATTTTCAGTAGAATAATGAATGAATTCAACAATATAACCATCACATAAAGCATTCTTTTCATGATCTACAAGAATAGAAAATTTACTGTTCTCCACATAAGCAAAATTCTTCTCATTCGGAATAGTGCGAGTATCATAAGAAACTCGAATACTATAAATTGTTTCACATTAAAAGAGTAATGTTCAGAAAAAGGGTAATCATAATCATGACAAGTTTTATAAATATAATCATCACTACTTTTTATAGCATAACTGTCATCACAATAATCATCATAAGTAGCAACTTTGTTCTCATCATAATCAATTGAAACCTCTTGCAAGATAGTGGAATCATTACTAAATAAAGTCATGACCTCTCCAAATCCACTTTCATAATTATCACAATAAGATTAAACATCCTCCAAAATAGTGGGATTACTACATCCTAAAGTTGACACTCTTCCAAACCCACTTTCATCAATATAATCATCATAAGTAGGAGGCATGCTATCATCATAACAAATTTGCATATCAAAACTTGGGAGGCTAAAAATATCATCTTCATCAAATGTAGCATCCCCAAGCTTGGGACAAACATTAATTGCAGCAAATACATTCTCAAACATGTCATTCTCATCAAACATAGCATCCCCAAGCTTGGGCCTTTTCATATCATAAGCATAATCACTCTCATCATTAATAGTATCGATAGAACCAATAGTATAACAATTATCATCATCACAATGAGTAATAGGAGCAACATCATTTGGGAGGTATACATTTTTACCTTTGCTTCTTCGTTCTTTTTCTTCTTCACATTATGTGTGGGTTCAATCCTCTTTTTGGAGCTCCTTATTGATGAGATTGGTTGAATAGAAGGCTCCTCCTCGTTACCTGATTCATCATAAGAAATAATAGGAGAATATTGGGAAGTATCTTCCCTTTCATTAGTATTATCTTCATCCTCTATTTGTTTTCTTTTCTTTATGTAATTCGCAATATAAGCATTTTCAATGCAATTCACCGCACAATACATAAAAATTTCTTCTAGATCAATATCGAGGAATTTCTCAAGGTTATATTCTATAATATGCTAAGTTATATGTTTCATTTCTTCATAACCGAAAAGCAAACTAAGTTCATTATGATGTGTAAGGGAAATCAAATCATCACAATTTTTGGACATGATACGATCATGAAACAATTTGCATTTGAGATTTAAATAACCATGTTCATTGCAAAGTTCACAAGTATGGTGAAGAAATTTTAAATTTTCAGAACAAACATCTAGCCTTTCTTGCAACCATTTAGTTTCCAAATACTTATGCCTCTTGCAAAATCTATCTTCCCTATTTGGTGTGTACCTGCAAACTCTATGCACTCCACAAAAATTGACATGCTTATAAGAGACATTTTCATCATGACTAGTGCAATCATCATTAGTACTATGGATATTCAAAGAATTCATACTAACAACATTGCAATCATGCTCATCATTCAAATATTTAGTGCCAAACATTTTATAGACTCCTTCTTCTAGCACTTGAGCACAATTTTCCTTTCCATCATTCTCACGAAAGATATTAAAAAGATGAAGCATATGAGGCAAACTCAATTCCATTTTTTATAAAATAAAATAGTGATAAAACAAGAAACAAAAAGATTTGATTGCAAGATCTAAAGATATACCTTCAAGAACTCACCTCCCCGGCAATGGCACTAGAAAAGAGCTTGATGTCTACTACACAACCTTCTTCTTGTAGACGTTGTTGGGCCTGCAAGTGCAGAGGTTTGTAGGACAGTAGCAAATTTCCCTCAAGTGGATGACCTAAGGTTTATAAATCCGTGGGAGCCGTAGGATGAAGATGGTCTCTCTCAAGCAACCCTGCAACCAAATAACAAAGAGTCTCTTGTGCCCCCAACACACCCAATACAATGGTAAATTGTATAGGTGCACTAGTTCGGTGAAGAGATGGTGATACAAGTGCAATATGGATGGTAGATATAGGTTTTTGTAATCTGAAAATATAAAAACAGCAAGGTAACTAATGATAAAAGTGACCACAAACGGTATTGCAATGCTAGGAAACAAGGCCTAGGGTTCATAATTTCACTAGTGCAAGTTCTCCCAACAATAATAACATAATTGGATCATATAACTATCCCTCAACATGCAACAAAGAGTCACTCCAAAGTCACTAATAGCGGAGAACAAACAAAGAGATTATGGTAGGGTACGAAACCACCTCAAAGTTATCATTTTTATCGATCTATTCAAGAGTTCGTACTAGAATAACACCTTAAGACACAAATCAACCAAAACCCTAATGTCACCTAGATACTCCAATGCCACCTCAAGTATCCGTGGGTATGATTATACGATATGCATCACACAATCTCAGATTAATCTATTCAACCAACACAAAGAACTTCAAAGAGTTCCCCAAAGTTTCTACCGAAGAGTCAAGACGAAAACATGTGCCAACCCCTATGCATAAGTTCACGAGGTCACGGAACTTGCAAGTTGGTCACCAAAACATACATCAAGTGGATCACATGATATCCCATTGTCACCACAGATAAGCACGTGCAAGACATACATCAAGTGTTCTCAAATCCTTAAAGACTCTATCCGATAAGATAACTTCAAAGGGAAAACTCAATTCATCACAAGGAGATAGAGGGGGAGAAACATCATAAGATCCAACTATAATAGCAAAGCTCGCGATACATCAATGTAACGCCCTCGATGCGGCTATAGCTCCCACGTGTCGAGGCACGACTTAGAGGCATAACCGCATTGAAAGCAATGTCGCAAGTCAGGCAATCATTACAACATCCCATGTAATATATATAATAAAAGGGGGAGATAACATAGTTGGCTTACACTCGCCACGTCACATCAGAGCACATAAATAACATCCATCAAACAAACACTCATGGCCCGACTACGGCGCCAAAATAGAAAAGAACCCAACATGCGACAAGGTCCTGAATCGACAACCCCAACTAGGCACCACTACTGATCATCCGGAAAAGACACATAGTAACGCTGAGAGTCCTCATCGAACTCCCACCTGAGCTCGTAATCGTCACCTGGAGCGAAATCACCTGGACCTGCATCTGGAGTTATAGCATCTGTGAGCCACAGGGACTCAGCAATCTCGCACCCTCGCGATCAAGACTATTTAAGCTCATAGGAATGGATAAGGCAAATATATGTGGAGCTGCAGCAATCGACTAGCATATGTGGTGGCTAACTTATACGCAAAAGAGGGCGAGAAGAGAAGGCGAAGCACGAGCGAGAAACTAAAGGAACATCCTGCGCAAGCATAACTCCAACACCGTGTTCACTTCCCGGACTCCGCCGAGAAGAGACCATCACGGTTACACACGCGGTTGGTGTATTTTAAATAAGGTCGACTTCGGGTTTTCTACAACCGGACGTTAACAAATTCCCATCTGCCCATAACCGCGGGCACGGCTTTCGAAAGTTCAATCCCTGCAGGGGAGTCCCAACTTAGCCCATGACAAGCTCTCACGGTCAACGAAGGAATAGACCTCCACCCGAGACATTCCGATCAGACTCGGTATCCCGGTACAACAAGACATTTCGACAAGGTAAAACTAAACCAGCAACACCGCCCGAATGTGCCGACAAATCCCGATAGGAGCTGCACATATCTCTTTCTCAGGGCACACTCAGATTGTCCTAGGTACGGGTAGGCCAGCCCAGAGTTGCCCCTGGTAGCCACCGGTAGCTGACGGGTGGACCAACACTCAGAGGAGCACTGGCCCGGGGGGGGGGGTAAAATAAGATGACCCTTGAGTCTGCAGAACCCAAGGGAAAGAAAAGGCTAGGTGGCAAATGGTAAAACCAATGTTGGGCATTGCTGGAAGAGCTTTACTTAAGACGAACTGTCAAGGGGTTCCCATAATAGCCCAACCGTGTAAGGAACGCAAAATCCGGGAACATAACACCGATATGACGGAAACTAGGGCGGCAAGAGTGGAACAAAACACCAGGCATAAGGCCGAGCCTTCCACCCTTTACCAAGTATATAGATGCATTAATTAAGTAAGATATATTGTGATATCCCCAACAAGTAAATAAAAGTTCCAACAAGGAACGGCTCCAATCTTCACCTGCAACTAACAACGCTATAAGAGGGGCTGAGCAAAGCGGTAACATAGCCAAACAACGGTTTGCTAGGACAATGGTGGGTTAGGGGATCAACATGGCAATTGGGAGGCTGACAAGCAAAAAGGTAGGCATCGTAGCAGTGGCAAAGCAAAAGAGCGAGCAAACTAGCATAGCAAAGATAGTAGTGATTTCGAGGGTATGATCATCTTGCCTGCACAGTTGTCAGAGTTGACTGGATCCTCACAAGCAAACTCAACGGGCTCCTCGGTAGCGAACTCGTCTCCCGGCTCTACCCAACAAGACAAACAAGCAACAAGGATACAATCAACCACGGGCAAGTCCAAGCAATATGATGAAATGACGATATGCTATGCGGGATGCGATGCGGGATGCAAAATGCAAGATATGACAGGAAATGCATGAACCTGGCCTCATCTTGGAAAACCAAGTGTGCCACTGGATAGAGGGGATGAAATCGCTTGAAAACGATATAAAGATCAATGGAATCGGAGCTACGGTTTAGAAATGGCAAGCGTTTTAAGATATGACACCGGTCTGCGATTAACAGCAAGTAGGCATCTAAATGCAACGAAATGAACATGCTACAGCCACCAAACAAGAAAACAAAATACATGGCAGTGATGTACACAAGATGGTTGACAAAACACTAGCACTGAGCCATAGGCAAATTCATCCATTAAGAGGTTCAAACAAGCATGGCTAAAACGCAAATGCAAAACAGATTTCAGACTTAGTGAAATTAACACTAGTCTGAAATTTCAGATCACGATGCTCTCTTCGGAGCAGCAAAACAACATGATAGAAAATCTGAACATGACAAGTAAGAACATGGCATGGAGCTACTCAACAAGCTTAATAAAACACCCAAAGTGACCTGGGGCCAAAAGGGTTCACAAAATACTCTACCGAGCTCACGAACATCGCTCGAACACAATCAGTTTTCAGACTTAGTGAAAACTGAGACATGCTGAAATTTAACTCACGAAGGCATGTAAACGAGCTCGATGCACTCACTACGGTGCAAGTCATGGCAAGGAAATAATATAACCAGCAAGAAGGCACAAAGTGCTAGCTACACATGGCAAGAACGAAGGCATAGCATGCATGGAACACTAACGGTAGCATCGGCGAAATCGCAAACAAGTTGACGATCTGCCCAGATTAACAACGAAGCAAAAGTTGAGCTCGATTGAGTCAACCTAGAGCACTCCACAAATGCCAACAAGGACATGGATGGATAGAGCATAACATAAATATCAAAACTCCCTTACTGATCATCCTCAAAAGAGGCACGGATCGCTAGGAAACAAGCTGGACATATAGCCTCATGAACTAAAATATCCCAGACTTAGTGAAAATCACTAAGTCCCTGAAATCTGCAATCTCAGGTACCTCTCTTCGCAAGCTTGCACAAGACAACACACACATCCTAAAAATGCATGGGAGGCACCTCTGGAAAGAAGACAAAATGCTTCACAATTCATCCCAAAGGGGCACAGGCATATCATGCACGGATTAAATATAACAAAAATGACAAAAGTGCATGATGAACTAACGGATCTGCAATTTAACTCACGAAGCCTCCTTCTAACAGCATTTTGGGCCTCAATATGACCTCAAAGGCAAATGATGCAATGGAATGAAATGATGTACATGTCGAGACGAAGATTTTGATATATCATACGCCCAAAACGGAGCTACGGTTGCGGAGATACGAGCAGTCAAAGTTAGCTCGAAAAAATAAGGGGGAGAGGGAAAGTCAACCGGATCTAGGGTTTCCAGATCTGGCGGTTACTGTTCACCGCCGGAGCACGGAAGCCGAGGTTCACCGGGGACGGCTCGCCGGAGCCGGTGGAGGCGGCCGGAGCAGCGGGGAGAGGCCGGGGCGGCGCCGGGAAGGTCGGGGGAGGCCGGAGCAGCGCCCGGCGGCGGCGGTGGCGGCCCGCGCGCCGGCGAGGAGGTGCGGGCGGCGGCCGGCCTCGGGCTCGCCGGAGAGACCCGCGGCGACGACGGCGGCTCCGGTCGCCGGAGCCCGAAGAGGCGGCGGCGCGCGCGGAGGAAGGAGGCGCGGGGCGCGCGTGGAGGAGCCGGGTCGCGGGGGCCGGATCCGGGCCTCCCGGCCCGCGGCGGCGCGGCGGCGGCGGTCCACGTGGCACGCGGTGGTTGGGCGAGGGCGCGGCGGCGGACGCGTCCGGCTGGGGGCGGACGTGTCCGTCGGTGCGGGGAGGTTTGATCTGCTTTTTTTTTTAGGGTTTCGGGGAGAGGGAGAGATCCGAAAACGGAGGGGTGTATATATAGGCATAGGTGGAGCTAGGAGAGTCCAAATGAGGTGCGGTTTTCGCCCACACGATCGTGATCGAACGATCTAGGACATGGAGCAGAGTTTGGTGGGTTTTGGGCCAAATTTGGGGGGTGTTGGGCTGCAACACACACGAGGCCTTTTCGGTCCCTCGGTTAACCGTTGGAGTATCAAACGAAGTCCAAATGATACGAAACTTGACAGGAGGTCTACCGGTAGTAAACCAAGGCCGCTTGGCAAGTCTCGGACCAATCCGGAAATGTTTAAACCCCACACACGAAAGAAGACTAGAAACGACCACCGGAGGAGAACGAAGCGCCGGAATGCAAAACGGACAACGGGGAAAAAGCTCGAATGCATGAGATGAACATGTATGCGAATGCAATGCACGTGATGACATGGTATGAGATGCATGAAAACGAAAACAACACACGGAGACAAGGACCCGAACCCGAGAAATAAATATAACTTGACACCGGAAACGGCAAGAGTTGGAGTACAAGTAGGGAAAGTTACATCTGGGGCGTTACAACACTCCACCACTACGAAAAGATCTCGTCCCGAGATCTAGGACTGAAAGAACTCCGGGTACTCAGAACGGAGGTGATCCTCGCGTTCCCAGGTGGCTTCACGGTCGGAATGGTGAGACCACTTAACTTTGAGGAATTTGATTGACTTGTTGCGAGTCTTGCGTTCAGTCTCTTCAAGAATAGCAACTGGGTGCTCACGATAAGAGAGATCTTCTTGGAGCTCAATGTCCTCGAAGTTGACGGTGCGGTCAGGAGTCTTGAAGCACTTTCGAAGCTGAGAGACATGGAACACATCATGAACATTTGCAAAGTTTGAAGGAAGCTCGAGTTGATAGGCGAGGTCGCCTCTTTTGCTGACAATCTTGAAAGGTCCCACGTATCTAGGGGCAAACTTCCCTTTGATACCGAAGCGACGAGTACCTTTCATGGGAGAGACACGGAGGTAAACATGATCTCCGATCTCGAAAACCAGATCACGGTGCTTACTATCATAGTAGCTCTTCTGGCGGGATTGAGCTGCTTTGAGGTTATCACGAATGACTTTGCACATTTCTTCTGCTTCTGTGATTAAGTCATTACCCAGTAGCTGACGTTCACCGGTTTCAGACCAGTTGAGAGGGGTACGGCACTTCCTGCCATATAGAATTTCAAAGGGGGCCTTGCCCGAACTTGCTTGAAAGCTGTTGTTGTATGAGAATTCAGCATAAGGAAGACAATCCTCCCACTTCATGCCGAAGGAGATCACACAAGCCCTGAGCATATCTTCAAGAATTTGGTTGACACGCTCGACTTGACCGCTTGTTTGAGGATGGAAAGCTGTGCTGAAGCGGATGTTGGTGCCCATGGCCTTCTGAAAAGAATCCCAAAACTTGGAGGTAAAGATGCTGCCACGGTCTGAAGATATCACTTGAGGAATACCGTGCAGAGAGACAATGCGAGAGGTATAGAGTTCCGCCAATTGAGCTGCAGTGATCGACTCTTTGATAGGCAGAAAGTGAGCCACTTTGGTGAGCTTGTCGATGACAACAAATATAGCATCATTGCCACGCTTGGACTTTGGAAACCCAGTCACGAAGTCCATTTCAATGTGGTCAAACTTCCATTCTGGAATGGCAAGAGGTTGGAGGAGACCTGCTGGCCTTTGGTGTTCTGCCTTCACTCTTCTGCAGACATCACACTCGTTCACGAATTGAGCGATCTCGCGCTTCATTCGAGTCCACCAATAGGCTTGCTTTAGGTCCTGATACATCTTCGTACTACCAGGGTGGATGGAGAGGAGAGAGTTGTGAGCCTCGTTCATGATCATTTTACGAAGTTCACCTTTGGGCACAACAATTCGATCCTCGAAGAAGAGAGTGTCCTTATCATCAAGTCGGTAGCACTTGTACTTGGACTGACTCTTTGCAATACCAATCTTCACCTTCTTCACCATAGCATCAAGAAGTTGGGCTTGGCGAATCTGGTCTTCTAAGGTAGGAGAGACTTGAAGGTTGGCGAGGAAACCTTGAGGAACAACTTGCAGATTAAGTTTGCGGAAGGCTTCAGAAAGCTCGGGTTGATAAGGCTTGAGAATCAGACTGTTGCAATATGCTTTTCTGCTCAAAGCGTCAGCAATCACATTAGCCTTGCCTGGAGTATACTCGATACTCGGATTGTACTCTTGAATCATTTCGACCCATCGAGTCTGCCTGAGGTTGAGATTAGGCTGAGTGAAGATGTACTTGAGACTCTTGTGATCAGTGAAAATATCCACTTTCCTTCCCAATAGAAGATGTCTCCAAGTCAACAAAGCGTGCACAACTGCCGCCAACTCGAGGTCATGAGTGGGGTAGTTCTTCTCATTGGGTTTCAACTGGCGAGAGGTATAAGCAACAACTTTCTTCTCTTGCATCAGTACAGCACCGAGACCTTGGAGAGAGGCATCACAAAAGACCTCGTACGGCTTGGTTTCATCAGGCGGAGTCAGAACTGGAGCAGTGATCAATTTCTCTTTCAAAGTGTTGAAAGCAACATCACACTCCGGAGACCAAACGTACTTGACGTGCTTCTGAAGAAGATTTGAGAGAGGCTTGGCGATCTTAGAAAAGTTTTCAACGAATCTCACAACTCTCTCCTCTCCACATTTTCGAAAAGTTTTGGAAGTTGTGATACCAACTTGTAACGCCCTCGATGCGGCTATAGCTCCCACGTGTCGAGGCACGACTTAGAGGCATAACCGCATTGAAAGCAATGTCGCAAGTCAGGCAATCATTACAACATCCCATGTAATATATATAATAAAAGGGGGAGATAACATAGTTGGCTTACACTCGCCACGTCACATCAGAGCACATAAATAACATCCATCAAACAAACACTCATGGCCCGACTACGGCGCCAAAATAGAAAAGAACCCAACATGCGACAAGGTCCTGAATCGACAACCCCAACTAGGCACCACTACTGATCATCCGGAAAAGACACATAGTAACGCTGAGAGTCCTCATCGAACTCCCACCTGAGCTCGTAATCGTCACCTGGAGCGAAATCACCTGGACCTGCATCTGGAGTTATAGCATCTGTGAGCCACAGGGACTCAGCAATCTCGCACCCTCGCGATCAAGACTATTTAAGCTCATAGGAATGGATAAGGCAAATATATGTGGAGCTGCAGCAATCGACTAGCATATGTGGTGGCTAACTTATACGCAAAAGAGGGCGAGAAGAGAAGGCGAAGCACGAGCGAGAAACTAAAGGAACATCCTGCGCAAGCATAACTCCAACACCGTGTTCACTTCCCGGACTCCGCCGAGAAGAGACCATCACGGTTACACACGCGGTTGGTGTATTTTAAATAAGGTCGACTTCGGGTTTTCTACAACCGGACGTTAACAAATTCCCATCTGCCCATAACCGCGGGCACGGCTTTCGAAAGTTCAATCCCTGCAGGGGAGTCCCAACTTAGCCCATGACAAGCTCTCACGGTCAACGAAGGAATAGACCTCCACCCGAGACATTCCGATCAGACTCGGTATCCCGGTACAACAAGACATTTCGACAAGGTAAAACTAAACCAGCAACACCGCCCGAATGTGCCGACAAATCCCGATAGGAGCTGCACATATCTCTTTCTCAGGGCACACTCAGATTGTCCTAGGTACGGGTAGGCCAGCCCAGAGTTGCCCCTGGTAGCCACCGGTAGCTGACGGGTGGACCAACACTCAGAGGAGCACTGGCCCGGGGGGGGGTAAAATAAGATGACCCTTGAGTCTGCAGAACCCAAGGGAAAGAAAAGGCTAGGTGGCAAATGGTAAAACCAATGTTGGGCATTGCTGGAAGAGCTTTACTTAAGACGAACTGTCAAGGGGTTCCCATAATAGCCCAACCGTGTAAGGAACGCAAAATCCGGGAACATAACACCGATATGACGGAAACTAGGGCGGCAAGAGTGGAACAAAACACCAGGCATAAGGCCGAGCCTTCCACCCTTTACCAAGTATATAGATGCATTAATTAAGTAAGATATATTGTGATATCCCAACAAGTAAATAAAAGTTCCAACAAGGAACGGCTCCAATCTTCACCTGCAACTAACAACGCTATAAGAAGGGCTGAGCAAAGCGGTAACATAGCCAATCAACGGTTTGCTAGGACAATGGTGGGTTAGGGGATCAACATGGCAATTGGGAGGCTGACAAGCAAAAAGGTAGGCATCGTAGCAGTGGCAAAGCAAAAGAGCGAGCAAACTAGCATAGCAAAGATAGTAGTGATTTCGAGGGTATGATCATCTTGCCTGCACAGTTGTCAGAGTTGACTGGATCCTCACAAGCAAACTCAACGGGCTCCTCGGTAGCGAACTCGTCTCCCGGCTCTACCCAACAAGACAAACAAGCAACAAGGATACAATCAACCACGGGCAAGTCCAAGCAATATGATGAAATGACGATATGCTATGCGGGATGCGATGCGGGATGCAAAATGCAAGATATGACAGGAAATGCATGAACCTGGCCTCATCTTGGAAAACCAAGTGTGCCACTGGATAGAGGGGATGAAATCGCTTGAAAACGATATAAAGATCATAGGAATCGGAGCTACGGTTTGGAAATGGCAAGCGTTTTAAGATATGACACCGGTCTGCGATTAACAGCAAGTAGGCATCTAAATGCAACGAAATGAACATGCTACAGCCACCAAACAAGAAAACAAAATACATGGCAGTGATGTACACAAGATGGTTGACAAAACACTAGCACTGAGCCATAGGCAAATTCATCCATTAAGAGGTTCAAACAAGCATGGCTAAAACGCAAATGCAAAACAGATTTCAGACTTAGTGAAATTAACACTAGTCTGAAATTTCAGATCACGATGCTCTCTTCGGAGCAGCAAAACAACATGATAGAAAATCTGAACATGACAAGTAAGAACATGGCATGGAGCTACTCAACAAGCTTAATAAAACACCCAAAGTGACCTGGGGCCAAAAGGGTTCACAAAATACTCTACCGAGCTCACGAACATCGCTCGAACACAATCAGTTTTCAGACTTAGTGAAAACTGAGACATGCTGAAATTTAACTCACGAAGGCATGTAAACGAGCTCGATGCACTCACTACGGTGCAAGTCATGGCAAGGAAATAATATAACCAGCAAGAAGGCACAAAGTGCTAGCTACACATGGCAAGAACGAAGGCATAGCATGCATGGAACACTAACGGTAGCATCGGCGAAATCGCAAACAAGTTGACGATCTGCCCAGATTAACAACGAAGCAAAAGTTGAGCTCGATTGAGTCAACCTAGAGCACTCCACAAATGCCAACAAGGACATGGATGGATAGAGCATAACATAAATATCAAAACTCCCTTACTGATCATCCTCAAAAGAGGCACGGATCGCTAGGAAACAAGCTGGACATATAGCCTCATGAACTAAAATATCCCAGACTTAGTGAAAATCACTAAGTCCCTGAAATCTGCAATCTCAGGTACCTCTCTTCGCAAGCTTGCACAAGACAACACACACATCCTAAAAATGCATGGGAGGCACCTCTGGAAAGAAGACAAAATGCTTCACAATTCATCCCAAAGGGGCACAGGCATATCATGCACGGATTAAATATAACAAAAATGACAAAAGTGCATGATGAACTAACGGATCTGCAATTTAACTCACGAAGCCTCCTTCTAACAGCATTTTGGGTATCAAGATGACCTCAAAGGCAAATGATGCAATGGAATGAAATGATGTACATGTCGAGACGAAGATTTTGATATATCATACGCCCAAAACGGAGCTACGGTTGCGGAGATACGAGCAGTCAAAGTTAGCTCGAAAAAATAAGGGGGAGAGGGAAAGTCAACCGGATCTAGGGTTTCCAGATCTGGCGGTTACTGTTCACCGCCGGAGCACGGAAGCCGAGGTTCACCGGGGACGGCTCGCCGGAGCCGGTGGAGGCGGCCGGAGCAGCGGGGAGAGGCCGGGGCGGCGCCGGGAAGGTCGGGGGAGGCCGGAGCAGCGCCCGGCGGCGGCGGTGGCGGCCCGCGCGCCGGCGAGGAGGTGCGGGCGGCGGCCGGCCTCGGGCTCGCCGGAGAGACCCGCGGCGACGACGGCGGCTCCGGTCGCCGGAGCCCGAAGAGGCGGCGGCGCGCGCGGAGGAAGGAGGCGGCGGGGCGCGCGTGGAGGAGCCGGGTCGCGGGGGCCGGATCCGGGCCTCCCGGCCCGCGGCGGCGGCGGCGGCGGCGGTCCACGTGGCACGCGGTGGTTGGGCGAGGGCGCGGCGGCGGACGCGTCCGGCTGGGGGCGGACGTGTCCGTCGGTGCGGGGAGGTTTGATCTGCTTTTTTTTTTAGGGTTTCGGGGAGAGGGAGAGATCCGAAAACGGAGGGGTGTATATATAGGCATAGGTGGAGCTAGGAGAGTCCAAATGAGGTGCGGTTTTCGCCCACACGATCGTGATCGAACGATCTAGGACATGGAGCAGAGTTTGGTGGGTTTTGGGCCAAATTTGGGGGGTGTTGGGCTGCAACACACACGAGGCCTTTTCGGTCCCTCGGTTAACCGTTGGAGTATCAAACGAAGTCCAAATGATACGAAACTTGACAGGAGGTCTACCGGTAGTAAACCAAGGCCGCTTGGCAAGTCTCGGACCAATCCGGAAATGTTTAAACCCCACACACGAAAGAAGACTAGAAACGACCACCGGAGGAGAACGAAGCGCCGGAATGCAAAACGGACAACGGGGAAAAAGCTCGAATGCATGAGATGAACATGTATGCGAATGCAATGCACGTGATGACATGGTATGAGATGCATGAAAACGAAAACAACACACGGAGACAAGGACCCGAACCCGAGAAATAAATATAACTTGACACCGGAAACGGCAAGAGTTGGAGTACAAGTAGGGAAATTACATCTGGGGCGTTACAACACTCCACCACTACGAAAAGATCTCGTCCCGAGATCTAGGACTGAAAGAACTCCGGGTACTCAGAACGGAGGTGATCCTCGCGTTCCCAGGTGGCTTCACGGTCGGAATGGTGAGACCACTTAACTTTGAGGAATTTGATTGACTTGTTGCGAGTCTTGCGTTCAGTCTCTTCAAGAATAGCAACTGGGTGCTCACGATAAGAGAGATCTTCTTGGAGCTCAATGTCCTCGAAGTTGACGGTGCGGTCAGGAGTCTTGAAGCACTTTCGAAGCTGAGAGACATGGAACACATCATGAACATTTGCAAAGTTTGAAGGAAGCTCGAGTTGATAGGCGAGGTCGCCTCTTTTGCTGACAATCTTGAAAGGTCCCACGTATCTAGGGGCAAGCTTCCCTTTGATACCGAAGCGACGAGTACCTTTCATGGGAGAGACACGGAGGTAAACATGATCTCCGATCTCGAAAACCAGATCACGGTGCTTACTATCATAGTAGCTCTTCTGGCGGGATTGAGCTGCTTTGAGGTTATCACGAATGACTTTGCACATTTCTTCTGCTTCTGTGATTAAGTCATTACCCAGTAGCTGACGTTCACCGGTTTCAGACCAGTTGAGAGGGGTACGGCACTTCCTGCCATATAGAATTTCAAAGGGGGCCTTGCCCGAACTTGCTTGAAAGCTGTTGTTGTATGAGAATTCAGCATAAGGAAGACAATCCTCCCACTTCATGCCGAAGGAGATCACACAAGCCCTGAGCATATCTTCAAGAATTTGGTTGACACGCTCGACTTGACCGCTTGTTTGAGGATGGAAAGCTGTGCTGAAGCGGATGTTGGTGCCCATGGCCTTCTGAAAAGAATCCCAAAACTTGGAGGTAAAGATGCTGCCACGGTCTGAAGATATCACTTGAGGAATACCGTGCAGAGAGACAATGCGAGAGGTATAGAGTTCCGCCAATTGAGCTGCAGTGATCGACTCTTTGATAGGCAGAAAGTGAGCCACTTTGGTGAGCTTGTCGATGACAACAAATATAGCATCATTGCCACGCTTGGACTTTGGAAACCCAGTCACGAAGTCCATTTCAATGTGGTCAAACTTCCATTCTGGAATGGCAAGAGGTTGGAGGAGACCTGCTGGCCTTTGGTGTTCTGCCTTCACTCTTCTGCAGACATCACACTCGTTCACGAATTGAGCGATCTCGCGCTTCATTCGAGTCCACCAATAGGCTTGCTTTAGGTCCTGATACATCTTCGTACTACCAGGGTGGATGGAGAGGAGAGAGTTGTGAGCCTCGTTCATGATCATTTTACGAAGTTCACCTTTGGGCACAACAATTCGATCCTCGAAGAAGAGAGTGTCCTTATCATCAAGTCGGTAGCACTTGTACTTGGACTGTGCTCTGATGAGAAGAGTATGATCTATCAGTTCAGGGGTGGTCTTCGTGAGGAAATTCAGCTCGCTCTTGTCCTCTTTGAGCCGTTGAGATACGATGAGTTCTACAACATGGCACTGAAGCAAGAGGCTGCTCAGATGAGGTGTGATGCTTCAAGGAAGCGTGCCAGAGATGTTACTCCGTCTTCCTCTACTCAAGTGATCAAGCAGCAGAAGTATTGGCTTCCTCCTCCTCCGTTCCGTCAGCCGTATCAGCAGAAGAGCAAAGGTGGCAGTGGTTTCTCCCACCCACCCAACCCAGGCTTTCAGAACAAATCTTCGTCTCAAGCGCCAAGATCGAGTGCTCCGTATCACCGTCCGCTTTCAGAGGTCACGTGCAACAAGTGCCAACAGAAGGGTCACTATGCCAACAAGTGTACCAACCAGAGGCGTCTTCCTCCTCCTCCTCCTGTCAGATCGGCAAGTACAGCTGTGGTCAAGCATAACCCCAAGTCCGCCAAGGTCAACTTGATGAATGCAGCTCAGGCAGAGGACTCGTCAGATGTGATCATGGGTAACCTTCCTGTTAATGATATTCCTGCAAAAGTTCTTTTTGACACTGGTGCATCGCATTGCTTCATCTCGAGACCGTTCACAAATAGGCATGAATTGGTCTCACAAGTTTTATCTAGTCCTTTAGAAGTTGTCTCTCCCGGTAAGCGCATGCAGGCTAACTCCATCGTTCCGGATGTTTCTATCACTTTGGGTGACTACAAGTTCTTGGCTTCTCCTACGGTTCTTGGCAACTCGGATATCGATCTTATTCTCGGGATGGACTGGCTCTCTAAGCATAGAGCTCAGCTTGATTGTGCAGCCAGGCAGATTCAACTGACTCATTCGTCTGAGGATGTTATTGTCTTTGCCGCTCGGGATAATACCATCCGGTTGTTTTCTCTCAATGAGAAGGGTGAATTGGATGCTATTTCGCAGATTCCGGTTGTTTGTGAGTATCAAGACGTCTTTCCAGAAGAGCTCCCAGGAATGCCTCCGCACCGGCCAGTTGAATTCGTTATTGAACTTGAGCCTGGCACGGAACCTGTGTGCAAACGTCCTTACAAGCTCGGACCTGAAGAGTTGAAGGAGCTGAAGAAACAACTCGATGAGCAAGAAAGATTGGGTCTCATTCGGCCTAGTACTTCTCCGTGGGGTTGTGGTGTTCTTTTTGTGAAGAAGAAGGATGGATCGAGTCGACTTTGTGTTGATTACCGTCCAGTAAACAAGAAGACCATAAAGAACAAATACCCACTTCCCAACATCAATGAGCTGTTCGAACAACTCAAGGGTGCTCAAGTATTCTCCAAGCTTGATCTCCGTATGGGTTATCATCAGATTCGTATTCGTGAGCAAGATATTCCCAAGACGGCGTTCAGAACAAGCTTTGGTTCATATGAATACACCGTCATGTCTTTTGGCCTCGCCAACGCTCCTCCGACGTTCTCTCGTATGATGAACTTCATCTTCAACCCCTACACCAATGAATTCGTTTTGGTCTATCTCGACGACATTCTGGTTTTCTCGAAGAACAAGGTAGATCATGCCAAGCACTTGCGTTTGGTTCTTGACAAGCTCAGAGAACATCAGTTCTACGCCAAGTTCTCCAAGTGTGAATTTTGGCTCGATGAGGTTCTTTATCTTGGTCATATCATCTCTGCCAAGGGCATTTCCGTGAATCCTGAGAAGGTGTCTGCAATTGTGAATTGGGAACCTCCTCAGAACGTGAAGCAACTCCGCAGTTTCCTCGGTCTCGCAAGCTATTGCAGAAGATTCGTTGAAAACTTTTCTAAGATCGCCAAGCCTCTCTCAAATCTTCTTCAGAAGCACGTCAAGTACGTTTGGTCTCCGGAGTGTGATGTTGCTTTCAACACTTTGAAAGAGAAATTGATCACTGCTCCAGTTCTGACTCCGCCTGATGAAACCAAGCCGTACGAGGTCTTTTGTGATGCCTCTCTCCAAGGTCTCGGTGCTGTACTGATGCAAGAGAAGAAAGTTGTTGCTTATACCTCTCGCCAGTTGAAACCCAATGAGAAGAACTACCCCACTCATGACCTCGAGTTGGCGGCAGTTGTGCACGCTTTGTTGACTTGGAGACATCTTCTATTGGGAAGGAAAGTGGATATTTTCACTGATCACAAGAGTCTCAAGTACATCTTCACTCAGCCTAATCTCAACCTCAGGCAGACTCGATGGGTCGAAATGATTCAAGAGTACAATCCGAGTATCGAGTATACTCCAGGCAAGGCTAATGTGATTGCTGACGCTTTGAGCAGAAAAGCATATTGCAACAGTCTGATTCTCAAGCCTTATCAACCCGAGCTTTGTGAAGCCTTCCGCAAACTTAATCTGCAAGTTGTTCCTCAAGGTTTCCTCGCCAACCTTCAAGTCTCTCCTACCTTAGAAGACCAGATTCGCCAAGCCCAACTTCTTGATGCTATGGTGAAGAAGGTGAAGATTGGTATTGCAAAGAGTCAGTCCAAGTACAAGTGCTACCGACTTGATGATAAGGACACTCTCTTCTTCGAGGATCGAATTGTTGTGCCCAAAGGTGAACTTCGTAAGGTGATCATGAACGAGGCTCACAACTCTCTCCTCTCCATCCACCCTGGTAGTACGAAGATGTATCAGGACCTCAAGCAAGCCTTATTGGTGGACTCGAATGAAGCGCGAGATCGCTCAATTCGTGAACGAGTGTGATGTCTGCAGAAGAGTGAAGGCAGAACACCAAAGGCCAGCAGGTCTCCTCCAACCTCTTGCCATTCCAGAATGGAAGTTTGACCACATTGAAATGGACTTCGTGACTGGGTTTCCAAAGTCCAAGCGTGGCAATGATGCTATATTTGTTGTCATCGACAAGCTCACCAAAGTGGCTCACTTTCTGCCTATCAAAGAGTCGATCACTGCAGCTCAATTGGCGGAACTCTATACCTCTCGCATTGTCTCTCTGCACGGTATTCCTCAAGTGATATCTTCAGACCGTGGCAGCATCTTTACCTCCAAGTTTTGGGATTCTTTTCAGAAGGCCATGGGCACCAACATCCGCTTCAGCACAGCTTTCCATCCTCAAACAAGCGGTCAAGTCGAGCGTGTCAACCAAATTCTTGAAGATATGCTCAGGGCTTGTGTGATCTCCTTCGGCATGAAGTGGGAGGATTGTCTTCCTTATGCTGAATTCTCATACAACAACAGCTTTCAAGCAAGTTCGGGCAAGGCCCCCTTTGAAATTCTATATGGCAGGAAGTGCCGTACCCCTCTCAACTGGTCTGAAACCGGTGAACGTCAGCTACTGGGTAATGACTTAATCACAGAAGCAGAAGAAATGTGCAAAGTCATTCGTGATAACCTCAAAGCAGCTCAATCCCGCCAGAAGAGCTACTATGATAGTAAGCACCGTGATCTGGTTTTCGAGATCGGAGATCATGTTTACCTCCGCGTCTCTCCCATGAAAGGTACTCGTCGCTTCGGTATCAAAGGGAAGCTTGCCCCTAGATACGTGGGACCTTTCAAGATTGTCAGCAAGAGAGGCGACCTCGCCTATCAACTCGAGCTTCCTTCAAACTTTGCAAATGTTCATGATGTGTTCCATGTCTCTCAGCTTCGAAAGTGCTTCAAGACTCCTGACCGCACCGTCAACTTCGAGGACATTGAGCTCCAAGAAGATCTCTCTTATCGTGAGCACCCAGTTGCTATTCTTGAAGAGACTGAACGCAAGACTCGCAACAAGTCAATCAAATTCCTCAAAGTTAAGTGGTCTCACCATTCCGACCGTGAAGCCACCTGGGAACGCGAGGATCACCTCCGTTCTGAGTACCCGGAGTTCTTTCAGTCCTAGATCTCGGGACGAGATCTTTTCGTAGTGGTGGAGTGTTGTAACGCCCCAGATGTAACTTTCCCTACTTGTACTCCAACTCTTGCCGTTTCCGGTGTCAAGTTATATTTATTTCTCGGGTTCGGGTCCTTGTCTCCGTGTGTTGTTTTCGTTTTCATGCATCTCATACCATGTCATCACGTGCATTGCATTCGCATACATGTTCATCTCATGCATTCGAGCTTTTTCCCCGTTGTCCGTTTTGCATTCCGGCGCTTCGTTCTCCTCCGGTGGTCGTTTCTAGTCTTCTTTCGTGTGTGGGGTTTAAACATTTCCGGATTGGTCCGAGACTTGCCAAGCGGCCTTGGTTTACTACCGGTAGACCTCCTGTCAAGTTTCGTATCATTTGGACTTCGTTTGATACTCCAACGGTTAACCGAGGGACCGAAAAGGCCTCGTGTGTGTTGCAGCCCAACACCCCCCAAATTTGGCCCAAAACCCACCAAACTCTGCTCCATGTCCTAGATCGTTCGATCACGATCGTGTGGGCGAAAACCGCACCTCATTTGGACTCTCCTAGCTCCACCTATGCCTATATATACACCCCTCCGTTTTCGGATCTCTCCCTCTCCCCGAAACCCTAAAAAAAAAGCAGATCAAACCTCCCCGCACCGACGGACACGTCCGCCCCCAGCCGGACGCGTCCGCCGCCGCGCCCTCGCCCAACCACCGCGTGCCACGTGGACCGCCGCCGCCGCCGCCGCCGCGGGCCGGGAGGCCCGGATCCGGCCCCCGCGACCCGGCTCCTCCACGCGCGCCCCGCCGCCTCCTTCCTCCGCGCGCGCCGCCGCCTCTTCGGGCTCCGGCGACCGGAGCCGCCGTCGTCGCCGCGGGTCTCTCCGGCGAGCCCGAGGCCGGCCGCCGCCCGCACCTCCTCGCCGGCGCGCGGGCCGCCACCGCCGCCGCCGGGCGCTGCTCCGGCCTCCCCCGACCTTCCCGGCGCCGCCCCGGCCTCTCCCCGCTGCTCCGGCCGCCTCCACCGGCTCCGGCGAGCCGTCCCCGGTGAACCTCGGCTTCCGTGCTCCGGCGGTGAACAGTAACCGCCAGATCTGGAAACCCTAGATCCGGTTGACTTTCCCTCTCCCCCTTATTTTTTCGAGCTAACTTTGACTGCTCGTATCTCCGCAACCGTAGCTCCGTTTTGGGCGTATGATATATCAAAATCTTCGTCTCGACATGTACATCATTTCATTCCATTGCATCATTTGCATTTGAGGTCATCTTGATACCCAAAATGCTGTTAGAAGGAGGCTTCGTGAGTTAAATTGCAGATCCGTTAGTTCATCATGCACTTTTGTCATTTTTGTTATATTTAATCCGTGCATGATATGCCTGTGCCCCTTTGGGATGAATTGTGAAGCATTTTGTCTTCTTTCCAGAGGTGCCTCCCATGCATTTTTAGGATGTGTGTGTTGTCTTGTGCAAGCTTGCGAAGAGAGGTACCTGAGATTGCAGATTTCAGGGACTTAGTGATTTTCACTAAGTCTGGGATATTTTAGTTCATGAGGCTATATGTCCAGCTTGTTTCCTAGCGATCCGTGCCTCTTTTGAGGATGATCAGTAAGGGAGTTTTGATATTTATGTTATGCTCTATCCATCCATGTCCTTGTTGGCATTTGTGGAGTGCTCTAGGTTGACTCAATCGAGCTCAACTTTTGCTTCGTTGTTAATCTGGGCAGATCGTCAACTTGTTTGCGATTTCGCCGATGCTACCGTTAGTGTTCCATGCATGCTATGCCTTCGTTCTTGCCATGTGTAGCTAGCACTTTGTGCCTTCTTGCTGGTTATATTATTTCCTTGCCATGACTTGCACCGTAGTGAGTGCATCGAGCTCGTTTACATGCCTTCGTGAGTTAAATTTCAGCATGTCTCAGTTTTCACTAAGTCTGAAAACTGATTGTGTTCGAGCGATGTTCGTGAGCTCGGTAGAGTATTTTGTGAACCCTTTTGGCCCCAGGTCACTTTGGGTGTTTTATTAAGCTTGTTGAGTAGCTCCATGCCATGTTCTTACTTGTCATGTTCAGATTTTCTATCATGTTGTTTTGCTGCTCCGAAGAGAGCATCGTGATCTGAAATTTCAGACTAGTGTTAATTTCACTAAGTCTGAAATCTGTTTTGCATTTGCGTTTTAGCCATGCTTGTTTGAACCTCTTAATGGATGAATTTGCCTATGGCTCAGTGCTAGTGTTTTGTCAACCATCTTGTGTACATCACTGCCATGTATTTTGTTTTCTTGTTTGGTGGCTGTAGCATGTTCATTTCGTTGCATTTAGATGCCTACTTGCTGTTAATCGCAGACCGGTGTCATATCTTAAAACGCTTGCCATTTCTAAACCGTAGCTCCGATTCCTATGATCTTTATATCGTTTTCAAGCGATTTCATCCCCTCTATCCAGTGGCACACTTGGTTTTCCAAGATGAGGCCAGGTTCATGCATTTCCTGTCATATCTTGCATTTTGCATCCCGCATCGCATCCCGCATAGCATATCGTCATTTCATCATATTGCTTGGACTTGCCCGTGGTTGATTGTATCCTTGTTGCTTGTTTGTCTTGTTGGGTAGAGCCGGGAGACGAGTTCGCTACCGAGGAGCCCGTTGAGTTTGCTTGTGAGGATCCAGTCAACTCTGACAACTGTGCAGGCAAGATGATCATACCCTCGAAATCACTACTATCTTTGCTATGCTAGTTTGCTCGCTCTTTTGCTTTGCCACTGCTACGATGCCTACCTTTTGCTTGTCAGCCTCCCAATTGCCATGTTGATCCCCTAACCCACCATTGTCCTAGCAAACCGTTGTTTGGCTATGTTACCGCTTTGCTCAGCCCCTCTTATAGCGTTGTTAGTTGCAGGTGAAGATTGGAGCCGTTCCTTGTTGGAACTTTTATTTACTTGTTGGGGATATCACAATATATCTTACTTAATTAATGCATCTATATACTTGGTAAAGGGTGGAAGGCTCGGCCTTATGCCTGGTGTTTTGTTCCACTCTTGCCGCCCTAGTTTCCGTCATATCGGTGTTATGTTCCCGGATTTTGCGTTCCTTACACGGTTGGGCTATTATGGGAACCCCTTGACAGTTCGTCTTAAGTAAAGCTCTTCCAGCAATGCCCAACATTGGTTTTACCATTTGCCACCTAGCCTTTTCTTTCCCTTGGGTTCTGCAGACTCAAGGGTCATCTTATTTTACCCCCCCCCCCGGGCCAGTGCTCCTCTGAGTGTTGGTCCACCCGTCAGCTACCGGTGGCTACCAGGGGCAACTCTGGGCTGGCCTACCCGTACCTAGGACAATCTGAGTGTGCCCTGAGAAAGAGATATGTGCAGCTCCTATCGGGATTTGTCGGCACATTCGGGCGGTGTTGCTGGTTTAGTTTTACCTTGTCGAAATGTCTTGTTGTACCGGGATACCGAGTCTGATCGGAATGTCTCGGGTGGAGGTCTATTCCTTCGTTGACCGTGAGAGCTTGTCATGGGCTAAGTTGGGACTCCCCTGCAGGGATTGAACTTTCGAAAGCCGTGCCCGCGGTTATGGGCAGATGGGAATTTGTTAACGTCCGGTTGTAGAAAACCCGAAGTCGACCTTATTTAAAATACACCAACCGCGTGTGTAACCGTGATGGTCTCTTCTCGGCGGAGTCCGGGAAGTGAACACGGTGTTGGAGTTATGCTTGCGCAGGATGTTCCTTTAGTTTCTCGCTCGTGCTTCGCCTTCTCTTCTCGCCCTCTTTTGCGTATAAGTTAGCCACCACATATGCTAGTCGATTGCTGCAGCTCCACATATATTTGCCTTATCCATTCCTATGAGCTTAAATAGTCTTGATCGCGAGGGTGCGAGATTGCTGAGTCCCTGTGGCTCACAGATGCTATAACTCCAGATGCAGGTCCAGGTGATTTCGCTCCAGGTGACGATTACGAGCTCAGGTGGGAGTTCGATGAGGACTCTCAGCGTTACTATGTGTCTTTTCCGGATGATCAGTAGTGGTGCCTAGTTGGGGTTGTCGATTCAGGACCTTGTCGCATGTTGGGTTCTTTTCTATTTTGGCGCCGTAGTCGGGCCATGAGTGTTTGTTTGATGGATGTTATTTATGTGCTCTGATGTGACGTGGCGAGTGTAAGCCAACTATGTTATCTCCCCCTTTTATTATATATATTACATGGGATGTTGTAATGATTGCCTGACTTGCGACATTGCTTTCAATGCGGTTATGCCTCTAAGTCGTGCCTCGACACGTGGGAGCTATAGCCGCATCGTGGACCGCCGCCGCCGCCGCCGCCGCGGGCCGGGAGGCCCGGATCCGGCCCCCGCGACCCGGCTCCTCCACGCGCGCCCCGCCGCCTCCTTCCTCCGCGCGCGCCGCCGCCTCTTCGGGCTCCGGCGACCGGAGCCGCCGTCGTCGCCGCGGGTCTCTCCGGCGAGCCCGAGGCCGGCCGCCGCCCGCACCTCCTCGCCGGCGCGCGGGCCGCCACCGCCGCCGCCGGGCGCTGCTCCGGCCTCCCCCGACCTTCCCGGCGCCGCCCCGGCCTCTCCCCGCTGCTCCGGCCGCCTCCACCGGCTCCGGCGAGCCGTCCCCGGTGAACCTCGGCTTCCGTGCTCCGGCGGTGAACAGTAACCGCCAGATCTGGAAACCCTAGATCCGGTTGACTTTCCCTCTCCCCCTTATTTTTTCGAGCTAACTTTGACTGCTCGTATCTCCGCAACCGTAGCTCCGTTTTGGGCGTATGATATATCAAAATCTTCGTCTCGACATGTACATAATTTCATTCCATTGCATCATTTGCATTTGAGGTCATATTGAGGCCCAAAATGCTGTTAGAAGGAGGCTTCGTGAGTTAAATTGCAGATCCGTTAGTTCATCATGCACTTTTGTCATTTTTGTTATATTTAATCCGTGCATGATATGCCTGTGCCCCTTTGGGATGAATTGTGAAGCATTTTGTCTTCTTTCCAGAGGTGCCTCCCATGCATTTTTAGGATGTGTGTGTTGTCTTGTGCAAGCTTGCGAAGAGAGGTACCTGAGATTGCAGATTTCAGGGACTTAGTGATTTTCACTAAGTCTGGGATATTTTAGTTCATGAGGCTATATGTCCAGCTTGTTTCCTAGCGATCCGTGCCTCTTTTGAGGATGATCAGTAAGGGAGTTTTGATATTTATGTTATGCTCTATCCATCCATGTCCTTGTTGGCATTTGTGGAGTGCTCTAGGTTGACTCAATCGAGCTCAACTTTTGCTTCGTTGTTAATCTGGGCAGATCGTCAACTTGTTTGCGATTTCGCCGATGCTACCGTTAGTGTTCCATGCATGCTATGCCTTCGTTCTTGCCATGTGTAGCTAGCACTTTGTGCCTTCTTGCTGGTTATATTATTTCCTTGCCATGACTTGCACCGTAGTGAGTGCATCGAGCTCGTTTACATGCCTTCGTGAGTTAAATTTCAGCATGTCTCAGTTTTCACTAAGTCTGAAAACTGATTGTGTTCGAGCGATGTTCGTGAGCTCGGTAGAGTATTTTGTGAACCCTTTTGGCCCCAGGTCACTTTGGGTGTTTTATTAAGCTTGTTGAGTAGCTCCATGCCATGTTCTTACTTGTCATGTTCAGATTTTCTATCATGTTGTTTTGCTGCTCCGAAGAGAGCATCGTGATCTGAAATTTCAGACTAGTGTTAATTTCACTAAGTCTGAAATCTGTTTTGCATTTGCGTTTTAGCCATGCTTGTTTGAACCTCTTAATGGATGAATTTGCCTATGGCTCAGTGCTAGTGTTTTGTCAACCATCTTGTGTACATCACTGCCATGTATTTTGTTTTCTTGTTTGGTGGCTGTAGCATGTTCATTTCGTTGCATTTAGATGCCTACTTGCTGTTAATCGCAGACCGGTGTCATATCTTAAAACGCTTGCCATTTCTAAACCGTAGCTCCGATTCCTTTGATCTTTATATCGTTTTCAAGCGATTTCATCCCCTCTATCCAGTGGCACACTTGGTTTTCCAAGATGAGGCCAGGTTCATGCATTTCCTGTCATATCTTGCATTTTGCATCCCGCATCGCATCCCGCATAGCATATCGTCATTTCATCATATTGCTTGGACTTGCCCGTGGTTGATTGTATCCTTGTTGCTTGTTTGTCTTGTTGGGTAGAGCCGGGAGACGAGTTCGCTACCGAGGAGCCCGTTGAGTTTGCTTGTGAGGATCCAGTCAACTCTGACAACTGTGCAGGCAAGATGATCATACCCTCGAAATCACTACTATCTTTGCTATGCTAGTTTGCTCGCTCTTTTGCTTTGCCACTGCTACGATGCCTACCTTTTGCTTGTCAGCCTCCCAATTGCCATGTTGATCCCCTAACCCACCATTGTCCTAGCAAACCGTTGTTTGGCTATGTTACCGCTTTGCTCAGCCCCTCTTATAGCGTTGTTAGTTGCAGGTGAAGATTGGAGCCGTTCCTTGTTGGAACTTTTATTTACTTGTTGGGGATATCACAATATATCTTACTTAATTAATGCATCTATATACTTGGTAAAGGGTGGAAGGCTCGGCCTTATGCCTGGTGTTTTGTTCCACTCTTGCCGCCCTAGTTTCCGTCATATCGGTGTTATGTTCCCGGATTTTGCGTTCCTTACACGGTTGGGCTATTATGGGAACCCCTTGACAGTTCGTCTTAAGTAAAGCTCTTCCAGCAATGCCCAACATTGGTTTTACCATTTGCCACCTAGCCTTTTCTTTCCCTTGGGTTCTGCAGACTCAAGGGTCATCTTATTTTACCCCCCCCGGGCCAGTGCTCCTCTGAGTGTTGGTCCACCCGTCAGCTACCGGTGGCTACCAGGGGCAACTCTGGGCTGGCCTACCCGTACCTAGGACAATCTGAGTGTGCCCTGAGAAAGAGATATGTGCAGCTCCTATCGGGATTTGTCGGCACATTCGGGCGGTGTTGCTGGTTTAGTTTTACCTTGTCGAAATGTCTTGTTGTACCGGGATACCGAGTCTGATCGGAATGTCTCGGGTGGAGGTCTATTCCTTCGTTGACCGTGAGAGCTTGTCATGGGCTAAGTTGGGACTCCCCTGCAGGGATTGAACTTTCGAAAGCCGTGCCCGCGGTTATGGGCAGATGGGAATTTGTTAACGTCCGGTTGTAGAAAACCCGAAGTCGACCTTATTTAAAATACACCAACCGCGTGTGTAACCGTGATGGTCTCTTCTCGGCGGAGTCCGGGAAGTGAACACGGTGTTGGAGTTATGCTTGCGCAGGATGTTCCTTTAGTTTCTCGCTCGTGCTTCGCCTTCTCTTCTCGCCCTCTTTTGCGTATAAGTTAGCCACCACATATGCTAGTCGATTGCTGCAGCTCCACATATATTTGCCTTATCCATTCCTATGAGCTTAAATAGTCTTGATCGCGAGGGTGCGAGATTGCTGAGTCCCTGTGGCTCACAGATGCTATAACTCCAGATGCAGGTCCAGGTGATTTCGCTCCAGGTGACGATTACGAGCTCAGGTGGGAGTTCGATGAGGACTCTCAGCGTTACTATGTGTCTTTTCCGGATGATCAGTAGTGGTGCCTAGTTGGGGTTGTCGATTCAGGACCTTGTCGCATGTTGGGTTTTTTTCTATTTTGGCGCCGTAGTCGGGCCATGAGTGTTTGTTTGATGGATGTTATTTATGTGCTCTGATGTGACGTGGCGAGTGTAAGCCAACTATGTTATCTCCCCCTTTTATTATATATATTACATGGGATGTTGTAATGATTGCCTGACTTGCGACATTGCTTTCAATGCGGTTATGCCTCTAAGTCGTGCGCGTTGGAGGAGCCATCCTGAACAGGTTGACCGCCATTAGCACATAGATAGACAACAATATAGAAGCTGAATCCAGCGGAATGAAAATTGCAACATATAGTCTTCACATCCGAACAAAATGAACGAATGCATTCCTCTTGAAGTGGTCGCATATCCATAAATTGAGAAGCCACGTAGAATAAAGGTAGAGAAATAAATCAACAAGGTACGGATCAAGAACGAATAATCGGTTAGAAATCCCAATCTCAAACCAATATCCGTGGAAGAAGAACTAGAGCTACTAGAATTCCCACCTATGAAATTCCCGAACCTTTCCGGTTATGCAATCAGGTGTTGGGGATACAGGGGAAGCACAATATCTCACCCAAACTAGCAAATCCTACATCCAGCTGTATCCATCCTTCAACACATAACCAGGAAAACTTCGGAAACCATCTACCTCAACCTTCGAAAAGCATCCGTTATACAAGTTATGGCGATACTCCCGAACTCCCGCCCCAGTACTGGGTGGCGTCGAGGTTATCTCACCAACGAACTGCATAAAAGAGATTTTCGATGTCGGCGAACATATCTCAAGTATACCAGAATTGCAACGATAAAATTGTGACGACAACACCTCGGAGCTCAACTCCCCGGGACACTGCCACAACCCCTAAAGACAGGAGGCACCAAGAACAATGTTCTCGTCACAAAACCATCGGAACAAAACCAAGATACTCGCGTGATCCTAAAAAAAATTTTAGTGAATTTTTTAGAAGAGAAGAGTCAAAACTCTACGCCAGGATGCCTTACCAGAGCGATGAGGAGACTGGGAAGTAAAAAGAATTCCTAAGCTCTCCGATATATAATTCCTAAGGACTCAAAACATTTTTCTAGACACAACTCGGCTGCTAAAAACGATCAAGCAATGGGGCTCCTAAGGTCGGGGATGGCTCTGATTACCAACTTGTAACGCCCTCGATGCGGCTATAGCTCCCACGTGTCGAGGCACGACTTAGAGGCATAACCGCATTGAAAGCAATGTCGCAAGTCAGGCAATCATTACAACATCCCATGTAATATATATAATAAAAGGGGGAGATAACATAGTTGGCTTACACTCGCCACGTCACATCAGAGCACATAAATAACATCCATCAAACAAACACTCATGGCCCGACTACGGCGCCAAAATAGAAAAGAACCCAACATGCGACAAGGTCCTGAATCGACAACCCCAACTAGGCACCACTACTGATCATCCGGAAAAGACACATAGTAACGCTGAGAGTCCTCATCGAACTCCCACCTGAGCTCGTAATCGTCACCTGGAGCGAAATCACCTGGACCTGCATCTGGAGTTATAGCATCTGTGAGCCACAGGGACTCAGCAATCTCGCACCCTCGCGATCAAGACTATTTAAGCTCATAGGAATGGATAAGGCAAATATATGTGGAGCTGCAGCAATCGACTAGCATATGTGGTGGCTAACTTATACGCAAAAGAGGGCGAGAAGAGAAGGCGAAGCACGAGCGAGAAACTAAAGGAACATCCTGCGCAAGCATAACTCCAACACCGTGTTCACTTCCCGGACTCCGCCGAGAAGAGACCATCACGGTTACACACGCGGTTGGTGTATTTTAAATAAGGTCGACTTCGGGTTTTCTACAACCGGACGTTAACAAATTCCCATCTGCCCATAACCGCGGGCACGGCTTTCGAAAGTTCAATCCCTGCAGGGGAGTCCCAACTTAGCCCATGACAAGCTCTCACGGTCAACGAAGGAATAGACCTCCACCCGAGACATTCCGATCAGACTCGGTATCCCGGTACAACAAGACATTTCGACAAGGTAAAACTAAACCAGCAACACCGCCCGAATGTGCCGACAAATCCCGATAGGAGCTGCACATATCTCTTTCTCAGGGCACACTCAGATTGTCCTAGGTACGGGTAGGCCAGCCCAGAGTTGCCCCTGGTAGCCACCGGTAGCTGACGGGTGGACCAACACTCAGAGGAGCACTGGCCCGGGGGGGGGGTAAAATAAGATGACCCTTGAGTCTGCAGAACCCAAGGGAAAGAAAAGGCTAGGTGGCAAATGGTAAAACCAATGTTGGGCATTGCTGGAAGAGCTTTACTTAAGACGAACTGTCAAGGGGTTCCCATAATAGCCCAACCGTGTAAGGAACGCAAAATCCGGGAACATAACACCGATATGACGGAAACTAGGGCGGCAAGAGTGGAACAAAACACCAGGCATAAGGCCGAGCCTTCCACCCTTTACCAAGTATATAGATGCATTAATTAAGTAAGATATATTGTGATATCCCAACAAGTAAATAAAAGTTCCAACAAGGAACGGCTCCAATCTTCACCTGCAACTAACAACGCTATAAGAGGGGCTGAGCAAAGCGGTAACATAGCCAAACAACGGTTTGCTAGGACAATGGTGGGTTAGGGGATCAACATGGCAATTGGGAGGCTGACAAGCAAAAAGGTAGGCATCGTAGCAGTGGCAAAGCAAAAGAGCGAGCAAACTAGCATAGCAAAGATAGTAGTGATTTCGAGGGTATGATCATCTTGCCTGCACAGTTGTCAGAGTTGACTGGATCCTCACAAGCAAACTCAACGGGCTCCTCGGTAGCGAACTCGTCTCCCGGCTCTACCCAACAAGACAAACAAGCAACAAGGATACAATCAACCACGGGCAAGTCCAAGCAATATGATGAAATGACGATATGCTATGCGGGATGCGATGCGGGATGCAAAATGCAAGATATGACAGGAAATGCATGAACCTGGCCTCATCTTGGAAAACCAAGTGTGCCACTGGATAGAGGGGATGAAATCGCTTGAAAACGATATAAAGATCATTGGAATCGGAGCTACGGTTTGGAAATGGCGAACGTTTTAAGATATGACACCGGTCTGCGATTAACAGCAAGTAGGCATCTAAATGCAACGAAATGAACATGCTACAGCCACCAAACAAGAAAACAAAATACATGGCAGTGATGTACACAAGATGGTTGACAAAACACTAGCACTGAGCCATAGGCAAATTCATCCATTAAGAGGTTCAAACAAGCATGGCTAAAACGCAAATGCAAAACAGATTTCAGACTTAGTGAAATTAACACTAGTCTGAAATTTCAGATCACGATGCTCTCTTCGGAGCAGCAAAACAACATGATAGAAAATCTGAACATGACAAGTAAGAACATGGCATGGAGCTACTCAACAAGCTTAATAAAACACCCAAAGTGACCTGGGGCCAAAAGGGTTCACAAAATACTCTACCGAGCTCACGAACATCGCTCGAACACAATCAGTTTTCAGACTTAGTGAAAACTGAGACATGCTGAAATTTAACTCACGAAGGCATGTAAACGAGCTCGATGCACTCACTACGGTGCAAGTCATGGCAAGGAAATAATATAACCAGCAAGAAGGCACAAAGTGCTAGCTACACATGGCAAGAACGAAGGCATAGCATGCATGGAACACTAACGGTAGCATCGGCGAAATCGCAAACAAGTTGACGATCTGCCCAGATTAACAACGAAGCAAAAGTTGAGCTCGATTGAGTCAACCTAGAGCACTCCACAAATGCCAACAAGGACATGGATGGATAGAGCATAACATAAATATCAAAACTCCCTTACTGATCATCCTCAAAAGAGGCACGGATCGCTAGGAAACAAGCTGGACATATAGCCTCATGAACTAAAATATCCCAGACTTAGTGAAAATCACTAAGTCCCTGAAATCTGCAATCTCAGGTACCTCTCTTCGCAAGCTTGCACAAGACAACACACACATCCTAAAAATGCATGGGAGGCACCTCTGGAAAGAAGACAAAATGCTTCACAATTCATCCCAAAGGGGCACAGGCATATCATGCACGGATTAAATATAACAAAAATGACAAAAGTGCATGATGAACTAACGGATCTGCAATTTAACTCACGAAGCCTCCTTCTAACAGCATTTTGGGTATCAAGATGACCTCAAAGGCAAATGATGCAATGGAATGAAATGATGTACATGTCGAGACGAAGATTTTGATATATCATACGCCCAAAACGGAGCTACGGTTGCGGAGATACGAGCAGTCAAAGTTAGCTCGAAAAAATAAGGGGGAGAGGGAAAGTCAACCGGATCTAGGGTTTCCAGATCTGGCGGTTACTGTTCACCGCCGGAGCACGGAAGCCGAGGTTCACCGGGGACGGCTCGCCGGAGCCGGTGGAGGCGGCCGGAGCAGCGGGGAGAGGCCGGGGCGGCGCCGGGAAGGTCGGGGGAGGCCGGAGCAGCGCCCGGCGGCGGCGGTGGCGGCCCGCGCGCCGGCGAGGAGGTGCGGGCGGCGGCCGGCCTCGGGCTCGCCGGAGAGACCCGCGGCGACGACGGCGGCTCCGGTCGCCGGAGCCCGAAGAGGCGGCGGCGCGCGCGGAGGAAGGAGGCGGCGGGGCGCGCGTGGAGGAGCCGGGTCGCGGGGGCCGGATCCGGGCCTCCCGGCCCGCGGCGGCGGCGGCGGCGGCGGTCCACGTGGCACGCGGTGGTTGGGCGAGGGCGCGGCGGCGGACGCGTCCGGCTGGGGGCGGACGTGTCCGTCGGTGCGGGGAGGTTTGATCTGCTTTTTTTTTAGGGTTTCGGGGAGAGGGAGAGATCCGAAAACGGAGGGGTGTATATATAGGCATAGGTGGAGCTAGGAGAGTCCAAATGAGGTGCGGTTTTCGCCCACACGATCGTGATCGAACGATCTAGGACATGGAGCAGAGTTTGGTGGTTTTGGGCCAAATTTGGGGGGTGTTGGGCTGCAACACACACGAGGCCTTTTCGGTCCCTCGGTTAACCGTTGGAGTATCAAACGAAGTCCAAATGATACGAAACTTGACAGGAGGTCTACCGGTAGTAAACCAAGGCCGCTTGGCAAGTCTCGGACCAATCCGGAAATGTTTAAACCCCACACACGAAAGAAGACTAGAAACGACCACCGGAGGAGAACGAAGCGCCGGAATGCAAAACGGACAACGGGGAAAAAGCTCGAATGCATGAGATGAACATGTATGCGAATGCAATGCACGTGATGACATGGTATGAGATGCATGAAAACGAAAACAACACACGGAGACAAGGACCCGAACCCGAGAAATAAATATAACTTGACACCGGAAACGGCAAGAGTTGGAGTACAAGTAGGGAAAGTTACATCTGGGGCGTTACAATCAAGATCGTACCACCTCAAGAACACGAGAGAGAGAGAGAGAGAGAGAGAGAGAGAGAGAGATCAAACACATAGCTACTGGTACATACCCTCAGCCCTGGGAGTGAACTACTCCCTCCTCGTCATGGAGAGCACCGAGATGATGAAGATGGCCACCGGAGAGGGATTCCCCCCTCCGGGAGGGTGCCGGAACGAGTCTAGATTGGTTTTCGGTGGCTATGGAGGCTTCTGGCGGCGGAACTCCCGATCTATTGTGTTCTCTGATGTTTTTAGGGTAGATTGATATATATAAGTGAAAGAAGTCGGTCAGGGGAGCCACGAGGGGCCCATGAGGGTGGGGGCGCGCCCAGGGGGTAGGGCGCACCTCTCTGCCTCGTGGCTTCCTCGAAGCTTCCCTGACATCTACTCCAAGTCTCCTGGATTGCTTCCGTTCCAAAAATAACTCTCCTGAAGGTTTCATTCCGTTTGGACTCCGTTTGATATTACTTTTCTTCGAAACACTGAAATAGGCAAGAAAACAGCAATTTGGGCTGGGCCTCCGGTTAATAAGTTAGTCCCAAAAATAATATAGAAGTGTATAATAAAGCCCATAAACTGCTTGGTTTAATTCTGCAATGTGATGTTCAATTGTTGTGGCTGCATTCTGTTATTGTATACCATGTGAGAAATAAATCAAATTTGGCTGTACTAAATACATGAGAAACAAATACAATTGATATATTTCCAAGTTGTTAAGCATGCTTGGTTTGGTTAACTGTCTGATCTTCTATTAGGAGTATGTTATATTGTGCAATGTGGTGCTCAGTTAACGTTTGGTTCATTTGTTGTGGTGTTTAGTTAACTGCTTGGCTCAATTCTGCAATGTGATGTTCAATTGTTGTGGCTGCATTCTGTTATTGTATACCATGTGAGGAATAAATTGTATTTGGTTGTACTAAATACATGAGAAACAAATACAATTGCTATATTTCCAAGTTGTTAAGCGTTCTTGGTTTGGTTAACTATCTGATCTTCTATTAGGAGTATGCTATATTGTGCAATGTGGTGCTCAGTTAACGTTTGATCATTTGTTGTTGTGTTTAGTTAACTGCTTGGTTCAATTCTGTAATGCGATGTTCAATTGATGTGGCTGCATTCTGGTATTGTATACCATGTGAGGAATAAATCGAATTTGGCTGCACTTAATACATGAGAAACATATACAAGTGCTATATTTCCTAGTTCTTAATCATGCTTGGTCTGGATAAATGGGTTTTCCATGTGGCTTGAATTAATCTGATGAATCTGCAGTGTGCTTATTTTTAATCAACATATTTTACTGATAGCATGCGAACCCTTACTTAACCTGATGACTAACTACCTTATATGTGTTGCAAGGAAACAATGGGAAGAACTAAGGTTTACAAGATGGTACTAACTATTATACCTTGCCTTTTTTTATTCCTTTGCCCTGTTTCCAATATAGAGATGATATTTATGCACATCCTTGTTTTCAGGGTTCACTGATGATTACCTCTCAAACCACCTCTGTGGTTAGGAGGCGAGGAAAGTTTTCATACAACACCCACGGTTCAATATTGAAGTGTTCCTGAAGAGGTCGAAGGATGGACGGTCAATCATCCACAGGCACTGGCCTAAAGTTGCAAAGACCTTCAACATGAATGAAGGCTCAATATTCGCCTTCTGCTTCAGCAGTTTTCTAGATGAAATGCATCTCTCTATGTACCATCTATGATGCTAATTTCGAAAGGTTCTAGATGTTGCATGTGAAACTTGCTGCTGGTGCAGTTGCGTAATTGGGTAGCTGAGTGCTGAAGCTATATCAGTTGTACTCCGATGTATTTCAATTATGAAATCCTGCTTCCTTAATATGGAAATGGAATATATTATGTGCTTCATATGAATGTCAATTAGATTAGTAAATGGATTATTAATAATAGAGCAATTAGCCCGCTAATTTGCGTAATACTGGAATTATTAATTGTAAACTAACGAACCTGTTAAATGTGTCATGGACCTTTGCAAACGGTTCTAGCAGAAAAAGTGCTTGCGATGGATAGCCCAATGCCACACGGTTTTCTTCATCAAATCGTGTGTGATATAGTTGATAAAAGCAAACAGTTAACCATGGCAAACCGTGTGTGATAGTTACACCTTTCACACACGAGCCTACACATAAAACTGCATGGGATATACATACGAACGGAAACGTTTTCCCTGGATTGACTGTATGGGATGTACATAAGAACAGAAATGTATTCCTTTCAGTGACTGTGTGTGATATACATACCTACAGAAATGTTTTCTGGGATTCACCGTGTGGGATGTACATGCCTACGGAAATGATTTTCTCGGATTACTGTGTGGGATGTACATACCTACGGAAATGATTGGGTTTTGATGCCTCGCCCGGTCGCACACGGCCCCAGCCTGGGTCCCAGGAGGGCCTATCCCCGACGATTTCTGGGTCATGTGCGAAGGACACCCTATCGCACACACTCACTTGGCGACGGTTCTAAATGTCGTCGCGGAAAGGGGTTAAAAACCGTTTGTTTCGGACCGACGCGCACCAGTGTTTCTTCATTTTTTTACTCCTCCTATCACAGGTTCGTTAAAACCTCATCACCTGACGATCACACAAGGGCTCCTTCACAAACCCCTTCTATACATACGATCGTCGATTTATCCTCTCAAAGGATTTGGCACCAAGGCGATAGCGGCGCAGACATGCGGTAGGGCGTCAAGGGAATCTTCAAGAATACATTTTCATATTTTGGCCATGTATACCGCTTCCCCTTTTGTACAAACTCTCGGCATTTAAAATAGCCTTGATCTTTATGGCATTATCTGTAATAGCATGTTTTGACGTATCAATCAGATTATAATGGAAACAGTTTTTCACCAACCCCTCTCCAGTATTGGTTTATTTCATAAAATCTGTATTCCTTCTTTGTGTCATTTTGCCATATATACTTTGGTACAACTTAAATGCTAGGGGCTCTATTCGGCCACACATATTTCCAAAAAGTACGAACACTTCTAGAGTATACTTCCGCATCCCGAACATTGCATTATATGCATCAGCTCCGAATCATGTCTCTGGTCAATAGTTGGGTTGCCCAGCTCCTGTGATTACTACCTTACGTTCCGCTTGTTCGGCTAGGGTAGTAATGGGAGAATTACTGCGATTGTGTTCCTAGTTCGTCCGATCAAACACCTCAGTAGAGAAAGCCGAAAACTGACTGTTATGATACGACGAGAGCTGGTCGGCGATTCAGCGACTTGCTATAAATCTCTTGCGATTTTTTTGTATTATACGAAGGACTGGCCTTCGTCTAGTCACGCGCCTAAGGCATCCCAGTTCAGATGGCCGCATACGCACCAGGGGCTAGTACTTATCCCCACCGTCAAACTCCTATGGCTAGGTGAAAGTAGTAAAGCCACATAGTCTGATTGCCTGGTTCACCGCGCAGACACCTCCTTTACAAACCAAGACATTGGGTCAAGTGTGATCGTGCGCTACCCCGAGCACCCCCGTAGTATCTACGTGGGGGCTGAAGCCGACAACTAGCAAACTTACAGAATTTAAACGGCCGCTAGGAGGAAAATCATTTCAGATAAAGGCCTAGATATATTACAAAGCCTTGGTTCATAAAACAAAGTCTGGACAACCCGGATACATTCACTGAAACATGATATCCTTTGAGCATTGGCCCTCTACTATTCAGGCACCCTCCAGGACATCGTCAAAATATTGCTCCGGCTTGCGGTGGTCCTTAACTTCGGGTGGGCCCTTGGTTGCCACGATGGTGGCCTTCATCTTCGTCAAGTGCATCTTGACACGGGCAAAGGCCATCCGCGCACCCTCTATGCACGACGAGCGCTTTACAGCTTCGACTCAAGGCAGTGTGTCGGTGAGTCGCTTCACCAGGCCGAAGTAGCTGCTAGGAATGGGTTCGGTTGGCCACAGCCGGACTATGACGTCCTTCATGGCCAAGCCCGACATTGTCGGATTTCGGGTTCCGGCAAAACCCTTGAGGTTCGAACACTGGGGTGCGCACGAAGATCGCTCCCCCTCTCTAGCTCGCACTTCATATGATCTCATGGCCTAGCTCGACGAACCCAAAGAACGAGAGACACAAGATATATACTGGTTCAGGCCACCATTGTGGTGTAATACTCTACTCCAGTGTGGTGTGGTGGATTGCCTCTTGGGCCGAGGATGAACAGTTACAAGGGAAGAACAGCCTCCTGAGGAGAAGTCTTCTTGTGTTTTTGTGGTTGAGGATTCTCTCTCTTTAGATCAGCCGATCCAATCCCCCTTGCTATGGTGGTGGCTAGTCCTATTTATAGAGGCCCGGATCCTCTTCCCAAATGTTGAGCGGGAAGGGATCCCACAACGGCCAAATTCGAAGGGAGACAACTAGTATAAGCTATCCTGACAAAAGTAGTCTTCGCCTGCCAAAGGCTTTGGTGGTGACGCCATCTTGGGCTCCATGGTGACCTCTGTCTTGTTGTCCTGCTGGTCTTGGTCTTGTTGCATCAATATGGAAACCTTTGCCTAATGCCTCAGGACTCCTCGCCTGTGCTTGCCTCTTTAGCACCAAAGAGGAAACAAGGACGTTGCGCGCGCTGGCGCCCGCCTGGCGCCCGCCTAGCTCCAGTCGTCATGGCTTGCGTCACGCAAACCTCGCGAGGTGTCCCTTGCCTTGATCTCTCTGCCCCTCACGAGCCAGCCTGGTGAGGCCGCCCCTGAGGAGGTCTTGCATCGTCCACCTCGCGAGGCTTGGCCCATCACGAGGGTCTTGAGTGTTTGCTGGTGAAGATGGGCCGTACAGGGACGCTGATGGAGCCACGCCGCGGGCCGCAGGCAGGCAAGTCTGGGGACCCCCGTTCCCAGAATGCCTACAGTAGCCCCCAGGCCCAAGGTGCGCTCAGGCTTGGCTTCGAGGCGAAGCCAAAGGGAAAGTGCGGAGCGCCATGGGCCCCAATAGCCTACGGCCACGGTTGGCGTGTGGCGACTGATTGGATGTGGGCGTCTCCACTTCCCCACGCTACCTCGGCAACTGCCCGTCTGACAAAAGGCTGGAGCGGGCAACGCTTGCCTTCATTGCTTTCCTTCGTCTTGCTCCAGATCCCCTCTCTCGCTCCTTGCTTCCGAAATCTCCAGATATGCTCCAATCCCCTTCCGAGCTTCGGTCTTATGGCGCCGCGAAAGCCCAAGGCCATTTCGCCGCCTGCCTGGTACGAGCCGGCTCTCGACGCGCCCAATGTCTCGGAGAAGAACCTCGCCGCCACGCGCCTGCTGATGGCAGGGGCAAACAACAAGAAGGGGAAGACCGAGCTCTGGGCTGGCTCCCCCATGTCGGAGGCTTCAAAGAGCTCCTTCTACCCCTTCTTCATGAGCAGCGTCGTCGCTGGCTTGGTTCCCCCCTTCTCCGACTTCTTCTTCTCTGTCCTCCAACATTACAGGTTGCAGGCCCTCCATCTCCATCCCAACTCCGTTCTTCTCTTGTCGATTTTTGCCTTCTACATTGAGGCGTATGTCGGGGTGATGTCGTCTGTGGCATTGCTGCGCCACTTCTTCTTTCTCCGAATCAACGATGGCCACACCATGGGGTGCACCAACTTCATTGCAGCCGGCAAGGCTAACGCGATCTCGATGGCCCGGAAGAAGGCCGATGGCTTCAGGAGCAAGTGGGTCATGATGGATGCCAAGTGTGTCCACCCATGGTTGAAGTTGCCGACGGAGATGCCCTAGTCTAACGAGGGGTGGTCCCGCGCGAAGCTTACTGACGACCGGGCGAAGATGGTGCTGGAGAAGATGACCGCCGACTTGAGGCCGGGCAACGCGAAGGCAGCAAAGCTGACGGGGGCCATGCTCCTGAGGGAATTCCTGGTGTTGCGGGTGGCTCCTCTCCAGGCGTGCTCGCGCCCCTTGTGGACGCTCGGGGACAGAGAAGACAAGCTTCGCTTGAGCCCGGAGGCCTTGTCTGAAGAGGAGCTGGCTGTGGCTCTCTACCTCTTGGTCGGGGACGACCAGGAGTATCCGCCAAATGCCCATGTTCCCTTGTTCCTTCGGAAGGACGGGGCGCAGGTTGTGTCCGCCATACCCACCTTTGATGGGTGCGGCCTAGTGTCACTGGCGCCCCCTATGGTCCTGATGGCGACGGCGACGGCGGACGTGTCTTTCAGGGATTCCCGCGAGGATGGGGAAGAGGAGGAGGGCGAGGGGCACGACCCGGAGGCGACCCCCGAGGGGACGGGGGAGACCTCCGCCTTGCGCAAGGATGACATCCTTCACCTCCTGCCTGATGATGATGACGAGGCCGACGTCCTCCCATAGAGGGGGGAGCCGCCCGTGGTTCCGACAAAGGGAAGGTCGGCGCTGCTCTCCCGGGACAACGCTCCCGCCCCAGCACCACCTGGAGCTGCTTCCGGTCCATCTGTTGCCCCTGCTTCTACTCCTGGAGCCCACGCGCCTGCGCCTCAGGCTGCGAGGCTCCCCGGTTTCAAGCTTACGAAGCGGAGGGACTACGCCATGGTGGACTAGTAAGTGTTATTGTCCTGCCTTGTTCTTGCTTCTGATGCTCATCGTTGACTCTTCTTCATTGTGCAACCAGGCCGACGCCCGCGGCGAAGAAGAGGAAGGGGGACGAGATGGTGCTGCTTGAGCCCAGATCGCCTCCTGCGGCTGCGCCCCTCTCCATGGATAAGGGCGGCAACGGCGCTCGTGCTTCTCCAGCCCGATCATCCTCGTGAGGCCTGGAGGTGCATCCTCGGGAGGAGTCAGCCCCCGAGGCCCCGCCGGCTCGGAAGGTGCCAACGTCTGGCTCGGGCGCTGGGGTCCACGAAGCTCAGGAGCTTTTGGCTTCCCGGGCCATGGTGACGTCGTTGCCTCCTCCTCCTTCTGCTGCATTGCTCTCTCCGGGCCCTTCCACCTCTCCTGATGTCCTGGAGCGTGCTCTTTCTGCGATGGCCCTGTTGCGAGAAGATCTTCAAGGCACCGACCGTCGCTTGGTGGCCAGGCGCCTGGAGCTAGTCTCTGGCTGGCCTCACTCTGATGTGTCCGTCCGGGTGGCGCTGAGCCAGGCTGCTGCCGACTCTGAGAAGGATAGGGAGGCTGTTGCCCAAGCTATGGCCGCCAATGAGGCGGCACTGGAGGATGCCGGGACCGCCCAGGACCACTGCCGGTCGCTGGAGGCCGAGTTGGAGACCATGCGGAGGGAGTACACAAAATAAGCCCGAGGCCACAAGGCGGAGGAGGAGAAGATGAAGGCCTAAGAGGATGCCATCAAGGACCGCGACACCGAACTGGAGCAGTTGGCGAAGGCACAGGCCTCGGAGTGCAGTCGGCTGGAGGAGCTGGAGCAGAAGCTGAAGGCGGAGAAGGTCGATCTTGACACCAAGGCAAAGGTCCTGGTCGAGGACCGCGTGGCCTTCAAGCTCCTTGAGGAGAGATCTCGGACGGTGCTGCAGTCGCTCTACGAGAAGAGCTTGGAGGAGCCACTGGCTGCCGACGACAAGGGCCCCACCCAGCTGCTTCCTTATCTGGTCGGCGCGCTGGAGGATGTCGTGAGCGGTATCAGCCCCATGGCGGAGGAATAAGCTCGCGTTCTCTCCTCAGCCGTGCTGACGCACGTCTTCGGCCACCTCCATCTCCGCGATCATGCCGCTCGCCTTGACAAGCTGTTGGAGCCCATGGACGATGAGCGTTGCACGGCCGCTACTGCAGCCGTGAAGGGTCAGGTGGAGGCACTGCTGAAGAGGTTCCACTCCTTTGCTCCCGCGCCCTCGACTGGCTGTGCTGCTGATCCTGCAACTCCGGCTAGTGGTACAGGTGAAGGCGACGCCATTGGAGGAGAAGCATCCCTTGCAGGCGAAGTCCAGGGATGACGGGATAACTTGCTGGTGGCTCCTTTCCTGCTTCAGTTTATGCAACATGCACCATGCCTCGTGGAGGCGTTAAACTCGTGTTTGGTTTCAGGAGAACAATATGTCTTGTAACATTTGCTTTGAAATTCTGTGATTTCCTTTCCATTTGTTTTACGTTCTACGTCGGCAGGGCCCGACCCCATGCATACCGCAGCCGCCATTGGGCCGACCGGGTCACTGGGATCGACCAAGGAGGGAGGGGCTACGTGGTCAGTTAGGCTCCTGAGTCACGATGCTCGGGAGTCCCCCTTGATGCACAAACTGTTGGGTTTCGTAGTAATTTCAAAAATTTTCCTATGCGCACACAGGATCATGTGATGCATAGCAACGAGAGGAGAGTGTTGTCTACGTACCCAACGCAGACCGACTGCGGAAGCGATGACACGACGTAGAGGAAGTAGTCGTACGTCTTCACGATCCAACCGATCAAGCACCGAAACTACGGCACCTCCGAGTTCGAGCACACGTTCAGCTCGATGACGATCCCCGGACTCCGATCCAGCAAAGTGTCGGGGAAGAGTTTCGTCAGCACGACGGCGTGGTGACGATCTTGATGAACTACAGCAGCAGGGCTTCGCCTAAACTCCGCTACAGTATTATCGAGGAATATGGTGGCAGGGGGCACCGCACACGGCTAAGGAATCGATCACGAGGATCAACTTGTGTCAACTTGTGTGTTCAGAGGTGCCCCTGCCTCCGTATATAAAGGAGGAGAGGAGGGGAGGCTGGCCGGCCAAGGGGGGAAGGCGCAGGAGAGTCCTACTCCTTCTGGGAGTAGGATTCCCCCTCCAATCCTAGTCCAACTAGGATTCCTCGGAGGGGAAAAGAGGAGGAGGGGGCCGGCCACCTCTCCTAGTCCTAATAGGACTAGGGGAAGGGGGGGCGCGCAGCCCATCTAGGGCAGCCCCTTCTCTTTTCCACTAAGGCCCACTATGGCCCAAATAGCTCCCGGGGGGTTCCGGTAACCCTCTCGGTAACCCGGTAAAATCCCGATTTCACCCGGAACACTTCCGATGTCCAAACATAGGCTTCCAATATATCAATCTTTATGTCTCGACCATTTCGAGACTCCTCGTCATGTCCGTGATCACATCCGGGACTCCGAACAACCTTCGGTACATCAAAATGCATAAACTCATAATATAACTGTCATCGTAACCTTAAGCGTGCGGACCCTACGGGTTCGAGAACAATGTAGACATGACCGAGACACGTCTCCGGTCAATAACCAATAGCGGAACCTGGATGCCCATATTGGCTCCTACATATTCTACGAAGATCTTTATCGGTCAGACCGCATAACAACATACGTTGTTCCCTTTGTCATCGGTATGTTACTTGCCCGAGATTCGATCGTCGTATCCAATACCTAGTTCAATCTCGTTACCGGCAAGTCTCTTTACTCGTTCCGTAATACATCATCTCACAACTAACATATTAGTTGTAATGCTTGCAAGGCTTATGTGATGTGTATTACCGAGAGGGCCCAGAGATACCTCTCCGACAATCGGAGTGACAAATCCTAATCTCGAAATACGCCAACCCAACATCGACCATTGGAGACACCTGTAGTACTCCTTTATAATCACCCAGTTACGTTGTGACGTTTGGTAGTACCCAAAGTGTTCCTCCGGTAAACGGGAGTTGCATAATCTCATAGTCATAGGAACATGTATAAGTCATGAAGAAAGCAATAGCAACATACTAAACGATCGGGTGCTAAGCTAATGGAATGGGTCATGTCAATCAGATCATTCTACTAATGATGTGACCTCGTTAATTAAATAACAACTCATTGTTCATGGTTAGGAAACATAACCATCTTTGATTAACGAGCTAGTCAAGTAGAGGCATACTAGTGACACTCTGTTTGTCTATGTATTCACACATGTATTATGTTTCCGGTAAATACAATTCTAGCATGAATAATAAACATTTATCATGATTATAAGGAAATAAATAATAACTTTATTATTGCCTCTAGGGCATATTTCCTTCACAAACAACCTATAGAAAAGAGATCTGGGAGTAGGCCTAGTGTTCTACGCCGGTAGGTGTCGGTGTCAAAACCGGTGGATCTCGGGTAGGGGGTCCCGAACTGTGCGTCTAGAATCGATGGTAATAGGAGACGGGGGACACGATGTTTACCCAGTTTCGGGCCCTCTCTATGGAGGTAATACCCTACGTCCTGCTTGATTGATCTTAATGAATATGAGTGTTACAAGAGTTGATCTACCACGAGATCGTAATGGCTAAACCCTAGAAGCCTAGCCTATATGACTATGGTAATGAGTATATCTTTTCCGGACTAATCCCTATGATTTATAAAGACGCCGGGGGGATCTAGGGTTTACATTGAGTCGGTTACATAAGAAGGAATCTTCATAGTCGGTCGCCAAGCTTGCCTTCCACGCCAAGGAGAGTCCAATCTGGACACGGGTACAGTCTTCGATCTTCATGCCTTCACAGCCCATCAGTCCGGCCCATGGATAACAGGCCAGACGCCCGAGGACCCCTTAGTCTAGGACTCCCTCAGTAGCCCCTGAACCTGGCTTCAATGACGAGGACTTCGGCGCACAGATTGTCTTCGGCATTGCAAGACGGGTTCCCCCTTCCGAACTCCTAGTTGATCTTCAGATGGGATGATTGTATCCGGACTTTTATACACAACCGCAGGGGACATAATATTTCATGGGTTCGACCCACCGACCAAATTTTGGTAATATGACACCACGCCTGCCCGGCCACCACTCGTGAACCGTTTTAGCCGGCCCGTCGCCCGACGTCCCAGGACATGGCCTTATTGGCACATCTTATCCAAGCGGAGATCGTGCCTCCCTTTTTTAAGGGATTCTTGTCGACCCGGATGTGAGTAACCCAACCGTCTCTTGGGTACAACTCCTTGGAAACAAGCAAGTTTTTGAGGCCCGAGAGGAGACGTTTGATATTTGCAGCCTTTATATAGGGGTACAGACCCGTATTTTTCTACCATGCTTGCCTCTTCCTCAACCCCTGCTACCCTGAGTTCCAACACCCGGGTTTCGGTCGCCACCAGCCCCAATCATGTCCGGATCTAGCCGTCAAGGCCGGTGGGTAGCTTCTTCTATTACGGAGGAAGACATTGCAAAGCTTCGGGCGACGAGGTATCTGACCGCTGAAATCGATCATTGGCTTCCCGCCGAGGGGCAGGTTATTCCCACCCCCAGATCCGGCGAGAGGGTCGTGTTTGTGTCCCACTTCCTCTGCGGGTTGGGGTTTGCACTTAACCCCTTCTTCCGAGGGATCATGTTCTATTATGGGCTAGACTTCCACGATTTGGCCCCGAACTCTATTCTTCTTATCTCGACATTTATCGTCACATGCGAAAGCCTCCTCCGAACTTCTCCGCACTTCGGCTTGTGGCTCAAGACCTTTGATGTGAAGCCACAAGTGGTAGAGGGGGAGCAGGCCGAGTGCGGCGGCACCACAGTGAGCAAGCTTGCTAGCGCGTTTGGCTGAAAGGATCCTTCGCCAAGTCTTCCGATCTGTGGCAGCAGGGGTGGTCCTATATCACCGAGCCTCACAGCTCCAAGTGGGCAACCGCGCCCGCATTCCGATCCAGCCCTCCAACTCAACTTGCGTCATGGATTAACAAGGGGCTAGATTGGGGATCAACGAATGATGTGCGAACTCTGCAAAGTCGCATCCGAAGCCTCATTGAGAGGGACATCGACATAGCCAACATTGTTCATGTAATGCTAGTTTGTCAGACCCTGTCGTGCCAGCGACGGCCTCTCCGCCTATGGGAGTTCAATCTAGAAGGGTCGCGGACTCTTCAGCACTTCCTCGGCACAACGCACGAAGGAATGTGGAGATTATTCTTCGGGAAACAAAGGCAATGGCCGGACACCATCGAAGATGTCGGTCTAGACTGTAACCATCCGGACACCCCGGTAAGTACCCGTTTACCGAATACCTCATAATCAGATACCCAGTGGCAAGATACCAACAGTATCATCCTTTTTCAGGGTTGGATAAATAAGGTGGAATTGATTAGGTGTCCGGCTCCGCTTCCCGAAGACTCAGCTACTCCTGTGTTAACAAGGATGCTGACCTCGGTGTCATACCAGGCACCAGCAGGGGAGGGCGAAAAGATCCAAGATGACCTTGGTTCCGGAGGTAAGTTGGATACTGAGTCCAGAGAAGTCAACCTTTCCTCGCCCGAAGACGGAGGCGGAAAAGGACCCAGTATCCCTTCTCCAAACAGGAGGAAAAGGGCCGCCTCCAAATATTGTGAGGGGCAGTCTTTCAAGAAGGGCAAGATGCCGCCGTCGACCGGCTTGGGTTTGGAAAGTGACGTTGTTGAGCAGCTCCAACAAAGGGACAAGCCCTCGGCCAAACCATAAGAGAATCCAGAGTACTTTGATAGCGTTCCGCTCCATTGCTGTTACCGAAGATGTGCGTAACGCATTCATGCATTTTTACAGGTCGGCACAGAGTTTTTCTGGGCAATCCACTTCTTCGGGGAGTCTCCTCCCAGAGATGATGGAGAGCGAGACGCCTCCTCCAACCTCCTCGCCCAAGAAGGCGGATGACTCTGAAGTGTCATCGCCGAGGGTCCCTTTTGACCAACAAGTTATGCAGGGGACAGAAGAGGCAGTACCCGAAGGTGGAGAACCGATCATCCGGGATTCCGGGGCTGATGATAACAAAGGTCCCAGACTGACTGGTTCGCAGCCGACAGCGATCCTGGAGACGGATGAGTGGATTCCTTCAAAGGATGATTGTGCTCCTGGAGCAACTTCTGGAAACCCGGAGACTCCGGATATATTGCAGGACATGTTGCGGAAAGCATCTGTCTCGGGGGAACAGCGTACCTTGATGGGTATAGTGATTGAGACGATTTCGTCCGTGAAGAGCGGATTAAATGAAGCCTTCATGAGCCTACTGAAGGGCTTCGAGGTTTGTGACATAATGTTTTCAGCTATGTTTCATTTTGCAAATATGTGCCTGTGTATAGGTAGTAGCCCGTGATACTCAGGTTGGCTTCCGCTGGGAAGCAAAACGGAGGATCGAAAAGGATCGTTTGAGGACTAACCCGATCAACTTTGAACACGGGATTCTTCTCCCTTGGCCGCTTCCCGGACTTTGGAAATTGCCAATTTGCAACGAAAGCTTGATGTGGCAGGGGATGATCTTGCTTTAATCAATATGCGTCTTGACGAGTCGCAAGGTATGTATTCGAGGCAATCCTTTGTGGTATAAGCGTGATGCTAAGATTTGGCTATAGATGGTGTTGCCGCCGTTGAAGTTCTTAGAGCGAAACTGGCCCGGGCCAAGGATCAGGCCCGGCGTAGCAATGCTGCTGCTGAAAAGGCATCGGCTGAATTGAAAGCCGAACAAGCTACACGGTGCCAAAATGAGGAGAAGATATCCATGATGACGCTCGAACTGGAGAATGCTACCGGCCGCTGTGAATTTCTGGAGAAGGAGAGTGAAGCTTTAACGGCTGATCTGGAGAAGGCCTTACAAGAGGCGAGAGAAGCGCGGTCGGAATGCAGAGCAGCCTGTGAGGAGGTTCGATGGGCGAGGGAGATTGCGGCTGGAAAGCCGTTTCTGCTGCAAACGAAGTTCGGTGACCCGAACTATGCCCAGCTTAACCAAGTATTGAGTTCTCTAGATGAGTTCTTGGACTTGCCAGAGAGTTCTGCCTATGCGGCACAGAATTACCAAGCGCGGGATGGATATTCAACGGAGAAGCTTTTTTGGTCGCAGTTTGGCGCATCAAAGCGCCCTCTGTTGCTCAATGAACAGATGTCCCAATGGGCAGAACTTCATAGGATATCCGGTGCTGCCATGAAGGACGTCGTAATCCGGTTGTGGCCAACCGAGCCTGTTCTGAATAGCTATTTTGGTTTGGTGCAAATGCTTGTTGACGCGGTGCCGCGTATCGACGCTGTGAAGCGATCAACGTGCGTTGAGGGTGCACGGATGGCTTTTGCCCGAGTCAAGACGTTCTGGGGGAAGATGAAGGCCATTGATATTGTGACAAAGGGTCCACCCAAAGGCAAGGACCGTCCGGAATTGGAGCATTATTTTGAAGACGTCCTAGAGGCCGCCTGCTATATAGAGGGTCAGTGCTCAAAAGACATAATGTTCGAACGAGGTGTATGAAAATTGTAAAAGACAATTTTATAATTAATCTATTTATGTTTTGCTTTGAAAGCTTGAATTCCTCCTGTGCGGTCGTTTTGATATAATCTGAAAGTTTTCCAGTCGTCGGCTTCAGCCCCCTCGTAGGAAGTACGGGGGTGTTTGGAAAATCATTTAATCACTCTTTATCCAACGTCTTGGTCCATGAAGGAGGTGATAATGCGGCGAACCAGGCAATCGGACTATAAGGTGTTAACACTTTTACTTAGCCATAGGAGTTTTATGGTGGGGCTACGACATAGCCCCTAGTATGTATGCGGCATATGGTGCCTTACATATTTGATCTGAAAAAGATCCCTCGTGTGACACGGAGAATCGCTAAAGATTCCAATAAGTCGTCAAGTGGTTGACCAGCTCACGTCGCATCATGACAGTCAGTTTTCGGCTTTCTCTACTGAGGTGCTTGTCTGGTTTAGACCAGGGCACAATCGCAGTAGTTCTCCCTTTACTACCCTAGCCGATAGAGCGGAACGTAGGGTAGCAAGCACAGGAGCCGGGCAACCCAACTATTGACCCAAGACAATGATTCGGAGCTGATGCATATAAGGCCAAACTTGCAACGCCGAAGTATGCCATAGAGTTGTTTGGACTTTTACTGGCAACTCATTTGTTCCCACACCGAGCCCCCGGCAGGTTAGGCCAAGGTATTTCATTGAAGTAACCGTAGGAGCCATATTTGTCAGGAAAACCATACGGATGATTAGTTCGGATATTGTTTACTGGTAACTGAGCGATATGCCAATGATTACTTATGATATATATATAAGCCATCCCCTCGGCTATTTGACATGCTCAGGGTTGGAGGCGGAGGAACAGGCATAGTACAGGCTCGAGAAATAGAGAGTGCGGTCTACAAAAAGTTATTTTGGACCTCCTGTCGCACGTCTAATCCGCCAGTCCTCGGTGGGGGGAATCCTTGACGGAAATAGCCCCTTAGGTGAGTGTACGGATCCGGACTCCTATAGAGCCAGTTTTCGATTTTTATCCTGTTTGTCACCTGTTTTTTAAAGGATAGCGAAGGAAGAAATAAAAAGAAAATAAATAATAATAATAAAAGTTACGGGAGTGCTTGCAGGTTTGTCTGTATTGTGCTTCCACCAATGCCCATGGTATCTTGAGCATGTAATGATGTATGCGCGATACAAACTTTGTAGGTGTACGGAGTGGGCGGCGGAAGCCGGGTTGCTATTTCTGTTCTAGGAGTAGTTGATCCTCGGGTGGAGACTGCTTCTAACCCCCGGTATTTCGTTGGTGAACCTTTCCGTCATCCTTGTCACTTGGTGGCCTCCTCCCCTATTGGAGGCCTCCTCCCCCTGTGTTCGGCGTTGAGCTTGCCGGCCTATTTAAAGACCCAGCAGTTTCTGTTGGTATGATTAGCTGGTTTATCGGGGTGGCCATGAATCTGGCAGGATCGGTCCAATATCCTGTCCAGGTTGGATGGTTTGTATCGATTCACCTTGAATGGCTTTTTCCGCTGACCGGGCTTGGGGTTGCTGAATCCGGCGTTGACCGCTGTGTCGCCTGATCTTTCATTGTCATTGCAACTGTTGTTTTTGCTTGATCGTGGCTTTTTGTTGCCGTCTCGGATTTCGGAGGTGCCCTGGTTGCTGGCACTATTGCTTCTACGAGCGAGCCAACTGTCTTCTCCCATGCAAAAGCGGGTCATCAGAGCAGTGAGGGCTGTCATGGATTTAGGTCCTTCTTGGCCGAGGTGGCGTGCAAGCCATTCATCTCAGATGCTGTGTCTGAAAGCCGCAAGGGCTTCGCTCGTCCGGACAGTCAACGATTTGGTTCTTTTTGACTAAGAACCGAGTCCAGAGCTCCCTGGCTGATTCTCCGGGTTGTTGGACAATGTGACCTAGGTCATCGGCATTCGGTGGTCGGACATGTGTTCCTCGGAAGTTATCGAGGAAGGCCTCTTCCAAGTCCCCCCAGCTGCCTATGGAGTTTTCAGGCAGGCTGTTTAACCAGTACCAAGCTGGTCCTTTTAGTTTTAGTGGGAGGTATTTAATGGGGTGGAGGTCGTCCCCACGGGCCATATGGATGTGGAGGATAAAATCCTCTATCCATAGCGCAGGATCGGTTGTCACGTGGTATGATTCAATATTGACGGCTTTGAATCCTTCGGGGAATTCATGATCCATTACTTCATCATTGAAGCAAAGCGGGTGTGTGGCGCCTCTATGTTGGGCCACACTGCGATGTAACTCCAAAGGAGTCCCCCTGCGGTTTTCGGCTTGGTCGTGGCAAGGTGTGACACGTCCGAATAGGTAGCCATCGTCGTGTGTCGAAGCATGCTTTCGCGATCCATAGATTGGTCTTGCGTGTCTTGCTCTATTGTCCAAGTTCCTCTGCAGGTTGTCTGGGTGATCGCGACCTACGGTGTTCCTATCTTTACGGTGAGGTGGGCGGTCTGGTGTTCGGCTTGAGTTGCCTCTTTATCCGAACAGAGTTGCCGGTGACCTGCCGCATTGTGTGACGATGGTATGGGCTCCAACGCCCCATCATCGGACTGGTATAGCAATCTGCGCTTTGGGTAGCTTTTGGCTAGGCCACTGACGACGTATTCTTCGGCGACCAGGACTTCGGTCCATCTGTCATTGAGTAGCTTTTGGTCTTCTTGAAGCTGCTGCTACTTCTTTTTCAGGCTCCTTACCGTAGCTATCAGCCTGCGCTTGAAGCGCTCGTATTCGAGGGGCTCTTCGGGTACGATGAAGTCTTCGTCGCCAAGGCTTACCTCATCTTCGTAGAGCGGAAGGTAGTTGTCGTCCTCCGAACTGTCGCTGGGCAGGGCCTGTTCATTGGGGCTGGCTTGCCCGTTTTCCTGTTCCTCCTGCTCGGATGTTGCTCCCACGGGGTCTTCATTGCTTTCGGCGCCGTCCGGAGTACTATTTTCTCCAGTTCCATTGTTCTTGCAGCGTGACCTGGGGCGGCATTTGGGGCGCCGGAACTTAGACTGTGACTCAGGAGTTTTAACTGGATCTCCCTTGTCTTTGCCGCGAGGCTTTTTAAGTGTATCGATCATGTACACGTCATGTGAAGGGGTGGCTGTCTCGCGCCTGATGACTGGCGGGTCTTGGCGTTGCTCCTTATCTGCATCGTTATCTATACCATCGGTGTCTGCGGAGCCGGGAGTGGGCATGTCGGTTAAGTCCTCGACAGTGGCTATGAAGTGGGTGGCGGGTGGGAAACAAAATTCTCCGCCGTTAGCCCCTAGTTCGAACCGGACATAGTTCGGCTGCGAGTCTCCCATGAATGACAGGTTCTTTAAAGAGTTTAGCACATCACCCAAAGGTGAGTGCTGAAAAACGTCTGCGACACTGAATTCGAAGATCGATAACCGTTCTATCTCAGTGTCTGCAAGCGTACATGGTCCGGAACTTATAGCCGGAGACGAGTCCGGAGTTCCGTTGGCGCAAATATTGCAGGGTGTCGAGTATGCGTGCGTCTCTAGCACCGCGGACTCTGTGGCCTCGAATGGCACGATCTGCTCTAGCTCTGGGGCCATTGCAGCAACAGGAGCCATCTCCTGAATCCGGTCCAATGACAGATTTAAGTCATGTTCATCGGGGCGAGGGGGAGCGGTCACTGCGGGCTCAAATCCATCAAAGATCAAGTCTCCACGAATATCCGCGATGTAGTTCAAGCTTCCAAATCTGACCTGGTGGCCAGGGGCGTAGCTATCGATCTGCTCCAGATGGCCGAGTGAGTTGGCCCATAGTACGAAGCCGCCGAACACGAAAATCTGTTCGGGGAGGAAGGTTTCTCCGTGGACAGCGTCTCTATAGACGATTAAAGGGGCCATCGAACCTTTCGTTGACGGCACAGTGGAACTCACAATGAAAGCACCAATGTCGGTGTCAAAACCAGCGGATCTCGGGTAGGGGGTCCCAAACTGTGCGTCTAGGATCGATGGTAACAGGAGACGGGGGACACGATGTTTACCCAGGTTCGGTCCCTCTCTATGGAGGTAATACCCTACGTCCAGCTTGATTGATCTTGATGAATATGAGTGTTACCCATGATCACATCTGACGACTCAAAAAGAACTTTTGCAGGAATATCATTAACAGGAAGGTTACCCATGATCACATCTGACGAGTCCTCTGCCTGAGCTGCATTCATCAAATTGACCTTGGCATGCTTGGGGTTATGCTTGACCACAGCTGTACTTGCCGATCTGACAGGAGGAGGAGGAGGAAGACGCCTCTGGTTGAAACACTTGTTGGCATAGTGACCCTTCTGTTGGCACTTGTTGCACGTGACCTCAGAAAGCGGACGGTGATACGGAGCACTCGATCTTGGAGCTTGAGACGAAGTCTTGTTCTGAAAGCCAGGGTTGGGTGGGTGGGAAGAGCCACTGCCACCTTTGCTCTTCTGCTGAAACGGCTGACGGAACGGAGGAGGAGGAAGCCAAAACTTCTGCTGCTTGGTCACTTGAGTAGAGGAAGAAGGAGTAACATCTCTGACTCGCTTCCTGGAAGCATCACACCTCAACTGAGCAGCCTCTTGCTTCAGTGCCATGTTGTAGAGCTCATCGTATCTCAAGGGCTCGAAGAGAACAAGAGCGAGCTGAATATCTTCTCTGAGACCACCCCTGAACTGATATATCATGCTCTTCTCATCAGGCACGTCCTGCTTGGCAAAGCGGGCAAGCTTCTGGAACAATTTGTTGTAGTCATAGACAGACAAAGAGCCTTGCTTCAGATTGCAGAATTCCTCACGCTTGCTTTCAACCACGCTCTGCGGAATATGATGAGCTCGGAAATCTCGACGAAAATCATCCCAAGTGATAACACGTCCACCTCTGGAATCCTTGTACTGCTGGAACCATTCTGCAGCTTGATCTTTGAGTTGGAAGGAAGCGAACTTCACAAAGTCCTCAGGCCTGACGTTGCTGCACTCGAAATGCTTACGCAGATCCACAAGCCAATCGTCAGCATCGGTTGCCTCAACACAATTGCTGAAAGTCTTTGGCCCGTTAGCAAGGAACTGGTTGAGTGTAGCAAAGTGACTCTGATTGCTGCCTTGATTCCCTTGACTGCCTTGATTGCGCTCTTGGAGAATTTGCATGATCAGCTGTGTGTTTGCATTGGTTGCGGCCATCACAGCTTGCCATGCCTCTGGAGGAGGTGGAGGTGGTGGCGGATCTTGATTCTGGTTCTGACTGGTGCTCTTAGCGGGAGCCATCCTGAAGAGGTTGACCACCTTTAGCACATTGACAGATAAATATTGAAGCTGAATCCAATGGAATGAAAATTGCAACATATAGTCTTCACATCCGAACAAAATGAACGAATGCATTCCTGTTCAAATGGTCACATATCCATAAATTGAGAAGGCATGTAGAATTAAGGTAGAGAAATAAATCAGCAAGGTACGGATCAAGAACGAATAATCGGTAAGAAATCCCAATCTCAAACCAATATCCGTGGAAGAAGAACTAGAGCTACTAGAATTCCCACCTATGAAACTCCCGAACTTTTCCGGTTATGCAATCAGGTGTTGGGGATACAAGGGAAGCATAATATCTCACTCAAACTAGCAAATCCTACATCCAGCTGTATCCATCCTTCAACACATAACCAAGAAAACTTCGGAAACCATCTACCTCAACCTTCGAAAAGCAACCGTTATACAAGTTATGGCGATACTCCCGAACTCCCGCCCCAGTACTGGGTGGCGTCGAGGTTATCTCACCAACGAACTGCATAAAAGAGATTTTCGATGTCGGTGAACATATCTCAAGTATTCCAGAATTGCAACGATAAAATTATGATGACAACACCTCAGAGCTCAACTCCCCGGGACACTTCCACTAAACCCCTGACAGGAGGCACCAAGACAGTATTCTCATCATAAGCCATCGGAACGATTCCAAGATACTTGCGTGATCCTAAAAAAAATTGTGAAATTTGAGAAGAGAAGAGTCAAAACTCTACGTCAGGATGCCTTACCAGAGCGATGAGGAGACTGGGAAGTAAAAAGAAGTCCTAAACTCTCCGATATATAATTCCTAAGTGACTCAAAACATTTTTCTAGACACAACTCGGCTGCTAAAAACGATCAAGCAATGGGGCTCCTAAGGTCGGGGAAGGCTCTGATTACCAACTTGTAACACCCTCGATGCGGCTATAGCTCCCACGTGTCGAGGCACGACTTAGAGACATAACCGCATTGAAAGCAATGTCGCAAGTCAGGCAATCATTACAACATCCCATGTAATATATAATAAAAGGGGGAGATACATAGTTGGCTTACACTCGCCACGTCACATCAGAGTGCATAAATAACATCCATCATGCAAACACTCATGGCCCGACTACGGCGCCAAAATAGAAGAAAACCCAACATGAGACAAGGCCCCGAATCAAACCCCAACTAGGCACCACTACTGATCATCAGGAAAAGACACGTAGTAACACTGAGAGTCCTCGTCGAACTCCCACTTGAGCTCGTACTCGTCACCTGGAGCGGAATCACCTGGACCTGCATCTGGAGTTATAGTATCTGTGAGCCACAGGGACTCAGCAATCTCGCACCCTCGCGATCAAGACTATTTAAGCTTATAGGAAGGATAAGGCAAATGTATGTGGAGCTGCAGCAAGCGACTAGCATATATGGTGGCTAACTTATCCGCAAAAGAGAGCGAGAAGAGGAGGCAAAGCACGAGCGAGAATCTAGAGGAACAACCTGCGCAAGCATAACCCCAACACCGTGTCCACTTCCCGGATTCCGCCGAGAAGAGGCCATCACGGTAACACACTCAGTTGATTCATTTTAATTAATTAAGGTTCAAGTTATCTACAACCGGACATTAACAAATTCCCATATGCCCATAACCGCGGGCACGGCTTTCGAAAGTTCAATCCCTGCAGGGGAGTCCCAACTTAGCCCATGACAAGCTCTCACGGTCAACGAAGGAATAGACCTCCTCCCAAGACGTTCCGATCAGACTCGATATCTCGGTAATTCAAGACACTTCGACAGGTTAAAACAAGACCAGCAACACCGCCCGAATGTGCCGACAAATCCCGATAGGAGCTGCACATATCTCTTTCTCAGGGCACACTCAGATTGTCCTAGGTACGGGTAGGGCAGCCCAGAGTTGCCCCTGGTGGCCACCGGTAGCTGATAGGTGGACCAACACTCAGAGGAGCACTGGCCCGGGGGGTAAAATAAGATGACCCTTGAGTCTGCAGAACCCAAGGGAAAGAAAAGGCTAGGTGGCAAATGGTAAAACCAAGGTTGGGCATTGCTGGAAAAGCTTTAATCAAGGCGAAATATCAAGGGGTTCCCATTATAACCCAACCGCGTAAGGAACGCAAAAAAATCCGGGAACATAACACCGATATGACGGAAACTAGGGCGGCAAGAGTGGAACAAAACACTAGGCGAGAGGCCGAGCCTTCCACCCTTTACCAAGTATATAGATGCATTAAGATAACATAGCAATATAATGATATCCCAACAAGTAAATAAATGATGTTCCAACAAGGAACAGCCTCCAATCTTCACCTGCAACTAGCAACGCTATAAGAGGGGCTGAGCAAAGCGGTAACATAGCCAATCAACGGTTTGCTAGGACAAGGTGGGTTAGAGGTTTTGACATGGCGATTGGGAGGCTGACAAGCAAAAGGTAGGCATCGTAGCATTGGCATAGCAAGAGCGAGCAAACTAGCATAGCAAAGATAGTAGTGATTTCGAGGGTATGATCATCTTGCCTGCACAGTTGTCAGAGTTGACCGGATCCTCACAAGCAAACTCAACGGGCTCCTCGGTAGCGAACTCGTCTCCCGGCTCTACCCAAACAAGACAAACAAGCAACAAGGATACAATCAACCACGTGCAAGACCAAGCAATATGATGAAATGAAGATATGCTATGCGGGATGCAATGCGGGATGCAAAATGCAAGATGTGACAGGAAATGCATGAACCTGGCCTCAACTTGGAATTCCAAGGGTGCCACTGGAAAGATGAGATGATATCGCTTGAAAACGATATAAAGATCATCGGAGTCGGAGTTACGGTTTGGAAATGGCAAGCGTTTTAAGAATGACACCGGTCTGCAATTTACAGCAAATAGGCATCTAAATGCAACGAAATAAACATGCTACAGCCGCCAAACATGACAAAAAAATACATGGCAGGGATGCACACAAGATGCTTAACAAAATACTAGCACTGAGCCACGCCCAATTCATCCATTAAGAGGTTCAAACAAGCATGGCAAAAACGCAAATGCAAAACAGATTCCAAACTTAGTGAAATTAACACTTGTCTGAAATTTCAGATCATGAAGCCCTTTTCGGAGCAGCAAAAAAACATGATACATGACCTGATTCAGACAAGTAAGAACATGGCATGGATCTACTCAACAAGCTTAACAAAAGTCCCAAAGTGACCTGGGGCCAAAAGGGATCACAAAATATACTAACGGGCACACGAACATAGCTAAAACACAATCAGTTTTCAGACTTAGTGAAAACTGAGACATGCTGAAATATAACTCACGAAGGCATGTAAACGAGCTCGATGCACTCACTATGGTGCAAGTCATGGAAAGGCAAGCATACAAACATTAAGAAGGCACAAAATGCTAGCTAGACATGGCAAGAACAATGGCATAGCATGCACGGATCAACTACAATAACATCGGCAAAATCGCAAACGAGTTGACGATCTGCCCAGATTCACCACGAAGCAAAAGTAGAGCTCGATTGACTCAAGCTAGGGTGTACCATAATTGCAAACAAGGACATGGATGGATAGAGCATACCTTTATTAACAAAACTCCTTAACTGATCATCCTCAAAAGAGGCACGGATCACTAGGAAACAAGCTGAACATATGGCATCATGAACTAAATAATCCCAGACTTAGTGAAAACTGCTAAGTCTTAGAAAACAGATTTCCCGGGTGCCTCACTTTGCAAGCTTGCACAAGTCACCACACACATCCTAAAAATGCATGGGTTGCACCTCTGTAAAAAAGACAAAATACTTAACAAAACATATGAAGGACTCACAGGCATAGCATGCACGCAATAATCATGGCAAAAATGACGAAAGTCTAAGATGAACTTGCAGATCTGACAATTAACTCACGAAGCCTCCTTCTAACAGTATTTCGGACATCAAGATGATCTCAAATGAAAATGATGCAATGGAATGAAATGATGTACTCGTCGATATGAACATTTTGATATATTATATGCCCAAATCGGAGCTACGGATGCGGAGATACGGCCGATCAAAGTATGCATAAAAGTTTAGGGGGGAGAGGGAAAAGTAAACCGTTAGGGTTTTCAGATCCAGATCCAGATCGGGGCTGCACTGTTCACGCCGGAGCACGGACTTCGAGGACGGCCGGAGTCATTCGCCGGAGACGAGGAAGGAGGCCGGAGCAGCGGGGAGAGGCCGGAGCTGGTGGTGGCCGAGGTCGGAGAGGCGGGGCGGCGTGGCGCCCGGCTCGGCGGCGGCCGGCGACGAGGTGAGGCGGCGGCGGCTGGCGGCGGACATGGCGGCGGCGGCGAACGGCGAACAGAGCGGCGGCGGCCGGCGGATGTGGTGGCGGCGGCCTGCGGGCGAGGAGGCGGCGGAGGGAGTGGCCCGCTCGGGCGGCGGCGCGGGCCGGCTTCGGGTCAGCCGGGCCGGCTGGCGGCGGCGGTGGGCACTGCCACGTGGCAGCTCGGGACTGGCGAGGGCGCGACGGCGGACACGTCCGGCCGGGGCGGACGTGTCCGTCGGTGGAGATGCTTTTTTTTTAGGGTTGGACGGGGAGAGATCCGAGATCCGAAAACGGGGGGGCTATTTATAGGCATAAGAGGAGCTAGGAGAGTCCAAATGAGGTGCGGTTTTCGGCCACGTGATCATGATCGAACGCTCTATATGATGGAGCTGAGTTTGGTGGGTTTGGGGCCAAAATGGAGGGGTGTTGGGCTGCAACACACACGAGGCCTTTCTGGTCCCTCGGTTAACCGTTGGAGTATCAAACGAAGTCCAATTGATACGAAACTTGACAGGCGGTCTACCGGTGGTAAATCAAGGCCGCTTGGCAAGTCTCGGTCCAATCCGGAAATGTTTAATCCCCACACACGAAAGAAATCTAGAAATGGCCACCGGAGGAGAACGAAACGCCAGAATGCAAAACGGACAACGGGGAAAATGCTTGAATGCATGAGACGAACACGTATGCGAATGCAATGCACATGATGACATGAAATGAGATGCATGAAAACGAAAATAACACACGGGGACAAAGACCCGAACCCGAGGTAATAAATATAACTTAACGCTGGAAACGGCAAGAGTTGGAGTACAATTAGGGAAAGTTACATCCGGGGTGTTACAGTTAGGCTCCTGAGTCGCGATGCTCAGGAGTCCCTCTTGACGTTCAAACGACCTCCGTACCTTGGCTCCGCTTGGGAGGGCGTGCGACGCCCAGGTATGAGGGACCTGGCAGGTGGCGTATGTTTGGGCGTGACCCAAGCGCAGCCCCCGTACCCAGCCCCCTCGCGCGACTCTCCCGAGGGGAGGTGTTGCGATGGGGCCAGACACCGAGCTCGGAAGCTCCCTGAGGTTGATACGGTCGTGAGGCCGCCCTTAGTTGTTTATCACCAGCGTGGAGCATAGTGCTTCCTCACTTGCATGGGCATAGCCACTCCTCGGAAGTGTCGACGCCAGCGCGGAGCATGGTGCTTCCACTGGCATGTGGGAGGGGATTTCCTACTGCGGGACAACCCCCGGGGCGTGTACAGCCCTGCCCTGACACATGGATTGCACGGCAGGGCTAGACGAGGTGTGTTTGGGCACTCGTGAGCCAGCTCAGGACTCACGAGGCCCTACCTCAAGGCGGGTTGTGCCTGGTCTTCGTTCTTGATTGCTGTGGCGTTCCTGCGAAATGGTTAGACAACCTGCGCCAAATGACTTTCCTGAGGTTATCACACGAGGAGGCCAAGCACCAACGACCCCAGGAGGTGATGTGAACCGGGACGGCCCGACAGATAGAGCTTAGCCGTTGGATTTATCGGCACTGCCGGGATGGGCCCGAGCACAGACGTCGTGCCTAGCCTTCTTATGCGAAGGATCCTGAAGAAAGATGATCGGCGCGCGGCTCCCATGGTGGGTGACAATCAAGCAGGTGATAACCGTAGATAGATTATGCATGAGAAGCAAACTGGCTTAGGTAAATGCGAGAATGATACATGCCACTGGGTCGGACCCGAGCGGCCTGGGGATGATGCAGCCTGAGGGGCGCCCCCGGCAGGGTGAACTAAAGATGCAAGCGGATACATGCCACAGGGACTGACCCACGCGGCCTGGGAATGATGCAGCACAGGGGGCGCTCCCAGCTGAATGAACTTGGAAAATGTCACCTGGTTTGGTTGTTGAAGGAGTTTTGGGGTAGCTGAAGACACGTAGCGAAGAAGTCGCACGAGCCGTCGAGGCCCGGAGCCTCGGGAGGCTCTGGTGGCCTCCTGAGGACCGTTTCCATCTCCGCCGGGACTGCGTGATGCCTGGCCTCCTGACCTGCCAGGATGCTCCGCAGATTGTGCTGGAAGGCGGCCACCACGCTCGGCAGGCCGAACGGCATGCGAACGTAGCTGTGAGGTGGACCCTCACACCGGCCAGCATGCGAAGGCCAGAAGCGCTCCTGAGATGCGGCCCTGTTGAGCCCTGGGATGTCGATGCAGACGTGTAGCTCACCACCCTCACCTAGGTGGGGAGCAGTGCCAGGTGGGCGGCGGTCGCCTCGTATGGCTCTTGCTTCCTGAAGCTCCTGAGTGGTCTTGACGATGAACTCCTAAGCGCCGGGCACTCCTCGCCCGGTGCTCTCCTGAGGGAAATGTGTCGCGAAGCACGCCTCCACATGGTGCCCGAGCGCCTCCCTCGTGACGTTGGCTAGGTCAGAGGCCCTCCAGAAGAGAGCCCCCGAGCCCTGCCCGAGGATGGCACCGGGCACGCCTTCCTATGCGAGGGAGGAAGGCGCCCCAGGCGCGGGCGCAGATCCTGAGGTGGCGCCACTGGAGGCGCCGCTCCCTTGAGGCCCAGGGCGGAGTAGATGCTTCTTCTTCTTGGGGTTGGCTTCAGGAGGGTACTGCGCACTCGCGCTATCAGGGTCTTTGATTGATGCAGCTTGGAAGGCGTGCTCGAGGGAGCACACCGTGTCTCTTTCTTCGCAGGGGACCATGATGATTCTGCCACTTTCCGACATCTTGAGGACATTGTACCCATGGTGGGTGACTGCCATGAATTTGGCTAGCGCTGGGTACCCGAGGATGGCATTGTACGGCAGGCGGATGTGGGCAACATCGAAGTTGACGAGCTCAGTGTGGTAGTTGTCGCGCTGACTGAAGGTGACAGGGAGACGAACTTGCCCTATCGGGGTGGTGGAGCCATTAGTCACTCCTGAGAAAGGCCTGGTGGGCTGGAGCTGGTCGTATGGCACTTGAAGGCTGTCGAATGTCTCGACGAACAGGACACTGAGCCCTACGCCACCATCGATGAGGGTCTTGGTGACATGGACATTGCTGATGACGGGTGAACAGAGCATCAGGAGAACGCCGGCAGTTGCCGCACACTTGAGCTGGTCTGCCGAGCTAAAGGTGATGGCGTACTTGGACCATCTGAGCGGGCACATGGCCTCGAGCTTGGGAAGGGCTGCATTCACCTCGCGAGAGAACTGCTTGAAGATGCACTGGGAGGCTGGGGCCTGAGCGCCACCCAAGATGCAGGTGATGGCGCGTGGCTCCTGGAAGCCCCCAGCCCCTTCGTCCTGTTGATGGTCGTCGTTCCTCCTTGGCGGCGGCAGCGGAGGGAGACCAGGGTTGCCCTGAGGACGGTCCTCGCGAGGCTGGTCCCTCTAGGAGCCCTCATGAGGCTGGTCCTGCCAACGATCCTCGCGAGGCTGGTCGCGCCACTCCTGGCGGGGCCCGCGGTCGTCCCAACGTCCTCCACCTCGTCCACCTCATCGGTCGTAGCCCCGGTCGTTGTGCTCGGGGCGTCGACCCAAGCGTCCATCTCGAATGGCCCTGATCTCTTGACAATCGTTGGTGTTGTGGGTGTGCACGTTGTGGAAGGTGTAGAACGTATGGCTGCCCTTGGACGACTCGTGAAGATCTCGACCGCGCTTGGTGTCCGGTTCTGCCGTGAGTACGGACACCCCTTTGTGCTTCACGTCCTTGACCTTGGCATTCTTCTCCTCTGGATCTGCAGTGGGGAGCTCGAGGAGGGAGAGATGCCCCTCGTCAGCTCTTGCACACTTGGCTACTATGTTGAACAGCTCCAAAGTCATGCACAGCTCCTCATGGATGGAGAGCTCCTCCTTCATCTTGATGTCGCGGACACTGTCGGAAAACGCTGAGATGATGGCCTCGTCTGTCACCTTGGGGATCTTCATGCGCACGCTGTTGAAGCGCTAGATGTACTTCTGCAGGGTCTCCCCTTGGCTGTTTCTTGATGCGGCGTAGGTCACCCGCGGCCGGGGGGCGGTCGCGAGTGCCCTGGAAGTTGGCGAGGAAGGGGTCGTGCATCTCATCCCAGGAGGAGATCGAGCCTGGGGACAGGTTCAGGAGCCATCAACGAGCGCCATCCTTGAGAGCCATGGGAAACCAGTTTGCCATGACCTTTTCATCGCCATTGGCCACCTCGATGCTCAGCTTGTAGAGCTGCAAGAACTGCGCAGGGTCGAGGGTGCCGTCGTAGCAAGGAGGCAGATCTGGCTTGAACTTGCCTGGCCGGACGATGCTACGTAGTTTGGTAGTGAAGGTGCGGCAGCCTGCTGTGGCCACTGGGGCCCGTCGTGGAGGCAGAGCTTGATCTTGGTGTCCCTGCACCGCCACGGCAAGTGGCGCATGGCCCTGCCGCAGCAAGCGATCCTGACATGGCGGTGCAGGGAGTGGTGGAGCGTTTTCTGCGAACGGGGGATCTCTTGGCAGCTTCTTTCTTCGTGCGCGGGCACACGGCGCGGTGGATGCCATCTGGACGCGGAGGAGGCGGGGGCAATCCATGAGCCACACGCCTCGGCGCGAGGGTGCCATCTTGGTGCGGAGGGGGCGGAGGCGCTCCATGAGCCACATCGCCCGCAGCTGGGGGCGGGCGAGGCAGTGAGAGGGATGGTGCAGGAGAGCCCCCTGCGGCGCTGACGAGCTCGGCGATGCGGTCCAACCAGTCCTCATAGAGGTCGTCGACCGGGCGGTAGCGCAGGAGCTCGCGTGCCATGAGTAGCGCGGCATGCGCGTCCGTGGGTGCACGGCGAGTGTGAGACGATGAGTCGGCCGGAGTCAGCGACGGGGTGACGGTGTGGCCGTCACGACGCACGGAGGGGTGCAGTGAAGTGGCTTGCTGCTCATTTGCTGCCGGGCTGGTGGCGGCGTTAGCGGCGGGTGATGGAGAACGACGGGGAGGCCCGCCGACAGGGGTTGTCTGAGCGACATGGGTGGCGAGGGCGGCCCGGTGCTCAGCGCGAGCCTGGAGACCGTCGGCCATGAGCTTGGTGGAGTGGCGAAGCGCGGATCGACGAAGAGGAAAGCTTAAGCGCGCCCCTAGCTGGCACGCCAAATGTCGGATTTCGTGTTCCCTCAAAACCCTTGAGGTTCGAACACTGGGGTGCGCACAAAGATCTCTTCCCCTCTCTAGCTCGCACTCCATATGATCTCACGGCCTAGCTCGACGAACCCAAAGAACGAGAGACACAGGATTTATACTGGTTCAGGCCACCGTTTTGGTGTAATACCCTACTCCAGTGTGGTGTGGTGGATTGCCTCTTGGGCTGGGGATGAACAGTTACAAGGGAAGAACAGCCTCCTGAGGAGAAGTGTTCTTGTGTTTGTGTGGTTGAGGATTCTCTCTCTCTAGATCAGTCGATCCGATCCCCCTTGCTATGGTGGTGGCTAGTCCTATTTATAGAGGCCCGGGTCCTCTTCCCAAATGTTGAGCGGGAAGGGATCCCACAACAGTCAAATTCGAAGGGAGACAACTAGTACAAGCTATCCTGACAAAAGTAGTCTTCGCCTGCCAAAGGCTCTGGTGGTGACGCCGTCTTGGGCTCCACGGTGACCTCCGTCCTGCTGTCCTGCTAGTCTTGGTCTTGTTGCACCAATATGGAAACCTTTTCCTGATGCCTCGGGACTCCTCGCCTGCGCTTGCCTCTTTAGCACCAAAGAGGAAACGAGGACGCTGCGCGCGCTGTTGCCCGCCTGGCTCCAGTCGTCATGGCTTGCGTCATGCAAACCTCGCGAGGTATCCCTTGCCTTGATCTCTCTGCCCCTCGCGAGCCGGCCTGGTGAGGCCGCCCCTGAGGAGGTCTTGCGTCGTCTGCCTCGCGAGGCTTGGCCCCTCGCAAGGGTCTTGAATGTTTGCTGGTGAAGATGGGCCGTACAGGGCCGCCAGTGGAGCCACGGCACAGGCCGCAGGCAGGCAAGTTTGGGGACCCCCGTTCCCAGAATGCCGACAGACATCCTATGCAGCTCCGCCAGCTGCATCATCTGGTTGTTCAATAGTGCCGGACGCTCCGGCTCTAGGAATTATGACCAGGGGAGCTTCTCCGTGGTGTTCCCCTCCTGGGCCCGGAAGAACTGCGCGACTCCGGCAGCACTCTTTGGAAGATCTGCAAAGGCGTCTTGAGAACTCCACAGTCGAGTGAGCAAGGCATATCTTTAACCACCAAATACACTCTGCAAAAGAAATGGCTTATCAGCCACTATCTGTTCGGTCTGCCGGATCTCCTCCCGAGCCACCCAGGACTCGGTCCGCGCCTCCTTGGCCTCATTGAGGGCTTTGGCGAGTTTGGCCGCTTGGGACGAAGTCTTCTCCTCCAAAGCCTCGCATTTACTGATGGCGTATTTCAGCTCCTGCTCCACTTCGGCCACCCTCTCTTCGTGCTCCCGACATAGAAAAAAGTGAATCAATTTAGTAGAAAAGTACTCTATCAGATTCGAACCAATGACTTACGTCTTAGCACAAGATTACTCTACCACTAATTTAAAAAGCTCTTTATCAGATTTGAACCGATGACTAAAGCGACTGCTTTGCTCATTTTCGCATCCTCCTCGGCTTGGGCAAGGGCCTCGACCTCGGCTGTGCTACCTGCACCCATAATTACAGAAGTGCGTGAGTTACAATCTGAATTTGCATATTACTTCAGATATATGATTAAACTCTTTTAAAAGTACACATATACCTTGCGCCTCATCGAACCGCTTGTTAATGCAGTCGATCTCATCATCAGCTAGCTTCAGCTTTCGATTGAGTTTGGAAACTTCAGCGGCCTGGGCGATCGCCGCCAACAGGGAAGCCTGTTATCCGATAGACAAGTACGTCACATCCTGCGATTGCTACTCGATCCTCTGTTCGGCCTTTTTCAAAGCCGAACAGAGTCTCAGGGGCTACTATCTATATAAAAGCATATTTCCTTCATATGAAAAGCGTCTAAGAGTATTATGTCGCATACCTCGAAGCCTATTAGTAGGCTGGTGAAGGCTTCGTTCAGCCCGCTCTTTCCGGATTGAACCTTCTCAACCACCGCACCCATCAGGGTGCAGTGCTCCTCCACAATGGCGGCACGTCGTAGTGCTTCCACCAGAGTATTCGGCGCCTCCGGATTAGTGGAGGTCGTCGTCGGAGTCGATGCTCCCCCCTCCTTCGAACGGGGTTGCTCGCTCGATTCCGGAGCCATATGGGTCTCCGGAATAGTGTTCGGCTGGGGGCCGGACTGGTCAGGGCCCCGGCCGTCAGTCTCCATGGGGGTTGCACCCCCCGTGTTCTCGGCAGCCGAGGCCTCACCCTCGGGTGCCATCGTGGCAGCCTCGCTCACCCCTCCGTGGCCTGGAGAGGTCCTTCGAGACAGTACCTCGGTGTCATCCGCGGCGGTAGGCGGAGAAGCTCCTGGAGGCGTCTCGCTCTCCGCCATCTCAGGCGGCAGAGAGCTCCCCTCAGATAATGAAGGGTTGGGGAGGTCGCGAGCAGGGCTGAAATACACACAACATAATATGTTATATTAAAAGCATAGAGGACCGAATACTTGTAACGAATCCTTTGGTACTTACGATTCGGCCAAGGGCTTCGCCCTGGGGTACCTCTTGAGGATGTGTTCGGCATACGAATCCGAACCATCCAAGAGGGTTATCTTCTCCCTCCTGGACACCCCTCCTCCGGGTCTGTGGAGGCTGCTCTTTTCTTTTTCCTCCCCTTGAGGGGAGAGTCACTTTCCGCCTCCTCCTCCTCCTCTTTTTCTTCATCTCCCTCGTGGGAGGAGGGGATTTCGGTTTCTCCGGGCACCGCGTCCGAAGTACCCTTACGGCGGGGGCCGCCCTTGGCCTCCTTGCCCTTCTTCTTGGCCTTCTTCCCCGGTGCCTAATAGGGCACCGGGACCGGCAGCTTCGTTAGCTGGGGAGTGGGCAGATCTTCAGGCAGCGGAGTCGGACACTTGATCCGCTCCGCCTTCGCTATCCAGCCTTGTGCAAGGGATGAAAACCTCATTATGCCTAAGGATTTATGGACCAAAGGTATGTTTCGGAATAATACACTTACCGGAGTGGCTGGATTCTTGCTGTCAAGGCTGATGTCATCGGTCTTCTTCGGCCACGTCTTCTGGGCCTTGAAGAGTAACTTCCAGATATCTTCGTGTGTGGTGCCGAAGAAGCACTACAGGGTCCGGGGACCTTACGGATTGAACTCCCACATATGAAGAGGCCGGAGTTGGCAGGGGAGGATCCCGCGGAAGAGTATCACCTAAATCACATCAGTGAGACTGGTGTTTTTGCTTATCATGTTTTTGATGCGCTTTTGCAGCGTCAGTACTTCCGCGGTCGACCCCCAGTCCAGACCCTTGTTGGTCCACGACGTGAGCCGCGTAGGGGGTCTGGATCTAAACTCGGGACTGGCCGCCCATCTGGCGCTGTGGGGTTCGGTGATGTAGAACCACTCCTGCTACCACACCTTGACGATCTCCATGAAGGCCCCTTTAGGCCAAGTGGTGTTGGGGAGCTTGCTCACCATGGCGGCGGCGTAGTCCGCATGCTGCCCGTCGACCACCTTCGGCTTCACATTGAAGACTTTTAGCCATAGGCCGAAGTGTGGGGGGATGCGGAGTAGCGCCTCGCACATGACGATAAACGCCGAGATGTTGAGGATAGAATTTGGGGCTAGATCATGGAAGTCTAGCCCGTAGTAGAACATGAGGCCGCGGACAAAGGGGTGGAGGGGAAACCCTAGTCCGCGGAGGAAGTGAGGAATGAACACAACCCTTTCGCCGGGCTCCGGGGTTGCGATAACCTGCTTCTTGGCAGGGAGCCTATGTGCGATGTCCGCGGACAAGTACCCCGCCTCCTGGAGCTCCTTGACGTCCTTCTCCGTGATGGAGGAGGACTCCCACTTGCCCTTCAAGCCGGATCCAGACATGGCTGGTGAGGTTGGTGGCGCTGGGAAAGATTGAAGCTTGGGCGCTGGAGCTTGAGGATGGGAAGAAGGCATGGGGAGGAAAAAGGGATCTTTATCCACTTATATAGGTAGTGAGTATCAAGCGCCCCCACCCCCCCCCCCGCCTTGAGCCTTAAAACTCGCCTGTTCCCAAGGGGTCGTGCGAATGGCATGGTTGGATTACCCAACACCCGTATTGATGAGGATGCCGCGATAAGCGGACACGATCTCTGTTTTGATAAGATGTGTTGATAGAGGCCGCACCTCGAAACGCGAAGTAGGAGGCGAAAAATGGTTCAAAATGTTAAAGAGGCCAGATGTGGCATTTCGCCAAAAATTTGTCAGTTGATAGGCATTATTTTGATTAAATATTTTTGCCTTCGTGGTTGAGGGTTGTGACTGTCATACAAAGCCGGATACAGTTCTTTTATTTGGAAGATTGCTTTGAAGTATTCGGGAGGAGGAACCTGCCTTGCAATGCCGAAAACAAGCTATGTGCCGAACATATCGTCATTGAAGACCGGTTCAGGGGCTACTGAGGGAATCTTGGATTATGGGGTCATCGAGTGTCCGGGCTGTGTAATATGGGCCAGGCTGATGGGCCGTGAAGGTACAAGGTAGAAGACCTTCCCTTGTGCCCGGACATGACTCTCCTGTGTGTGGATCGCAATATTGGTGCTCGGGTGTATAATTTCCTTCTTCTGCAAGCCTACTCTATACAACCTTAGGCCCCTCCAGTGCCTATATAAACCGGAGGGTATAGTCCATAGAGACCGTCAGAATTCATATAGGCTAGACATCTAGGGTTTTAGCCATTACGATCTCGAGGTAGATCAACTCTTGTGACCCCTATACTCATCAAATACAATCAAGAAGGACGTAGGGTTTTACCTCCTTTAAGAGGGCCCGAACCTGGGTAAACATTGTGTTCCCTGTGTCCCTTGTTACCTTTGATCCTCAAACGCACAGTTCGAGACCCCCTACCCGAGATCGGCCGGTTTTGACACCGACATCAGGCGTGGCCCGACTAACATCTATAGCCCAATAGTATATTTTTCAGAATTTTTGACTTCTAAGAAACCCAGCCCCAGGCGTACAGGCCCCAAGATCTAGGCCCATAAGTCTCTCCTGTGTCCACGACTCCACCTCACGATATTTCTACCTGACTTACAGCTGCAAACCCAGCCAATGTTGCTACAGAAAAGAAAACAATCTTTGAAGAATCACTCGTCATCTTGCACGATCATAGAAACCCTCACTGCATCGATGCATCTTGCCTTTTGCGGCTGCCCCAGAGCCCCATATAGCTCAGCGCTTGGATCATCTCATGGCATGTGAACCTCCTACCGTGCCCTGATCTTCTCATGACAAACCGGCTCTAGGTAATTTCTACTCAGTTAGTCAGTATCACCTAACTCCCCCCCCATCCCCCGTGTAGCTTCTCTAAATCAATGAAATCAGTGTTACTTTGTGATTTCAAATCCTATAAGTTCGGACAGTTTTATTATGTTGTCAACATGAATTAGAAATTATGAACAATTGGCTTTGCCTATGTCTAGTGTCTTGATTTTGTACACTGAATTTTATCTTTACAACTCCACGTCCTTCTACTAATACTAATGAAAAAAATAACGGGCCCAAATGAAGTAAGTCTTCATTAATTTGGCACCAGCTTCTGCAAATGATGCACTTTGTTAAATGGCTTACATGTTTGTTGTGGAATTTATATCATGGTAATAACGAAATTTTTGTTTGTTGCGAATTGTGAATGTGTTGTACTTCTAATACGCATTGGTGTACTTGTAAGAGCATCTCCAATAGAATATGTACATGCAAAAATAATTACCTTTTCAGGTGACTGTTGCGGCTGGCCTAAATGCCTTCTTCGGCAACCATCGGGCCCGCCGCGACTTCTCCCCCCCCCCCCCTCGGCCCCGGCGAGCTGCAGCGAGAGAGCGCGAGCTTTGACAGTTTCAATAGTAGGTTTAGTGCACTAGTTTTACATCTTCAAATACATCATCTGTTGGAGTTGGAGTTTTAGATCACAAATATACATCATCTGTTGGAATTGGCTTTTTCTTAGAGATGTAAAAAGCAGCTTTTGTTGATGTAAATTATACAACATCTAGTTTTACATCTCTATATTTGCATAATCTATTGAAGATGCTCTATAATAGCCACTTAGCTTGAGCCCTGGGCTTTGAGAAATCCTGGCTCCGCCTCTGGGTGTGAGAGTTGGCAATGCACGATACCAAAGAGGCTAGCAAAATGTGGAAGTGCATAAGAAGACCGCAACTCATAACTCAAAACTTCACACTAATACTTCATTGTCTACACTCTACACCGGCTAACCATGAGACCGACTACCCCCAATGGGTTAGTTTTATGAACCGAAGTTTGCTAGGCTTCCCGGCCCATTCTACAAAGGTGATAAATTATAATGTTCTTCAAGTTACACGCCTTACAATCAGTTTTACTTCAACAATGACAAGTATTGACATGTATGACCTTAGGGCATCTCCAACGGCAACCCGCAAATTTCCTCCTGCATCCGTTCACGGACAGTGGGGCCAGTCCGCGAACACGGATGCGGGAGGCTGCCATCCAACACTAGCCGCATACATTTCAAACTCTTTTTCAACAAAACCGGATGAAATTCACGCAAACTCAGCCTGATTCATATAAACATGATAGATTTCATACAAATCGGATGAAAACGGTTACATTTTGGACATGTTTTAACTAACAAGGTAAACCTATGTGCACATACAGTCGCGCGGAGCTCCACTCCCATGACAGGGATACACTACACTAGTCTACAGCCAGCCGCGGCGGATCCCTTTGTCTTCCCCATGTCCGACAGCCTAGGAGGCATATTCTTCCCCCGTATATTCCCTATGTCTGGCTATGCCTCTCATTGGAGTGGCAAAGAGGGTGCTTCAACCGGAGGGGAAGGTGCTTCCGTGGAGCACGGATGGGTGTGCCTACGATGGCCTGAGATAAAGACTGGATAGGTTGTTGGTTGTACAAGCTGGCGATGCACCAGCGGTGGCCTCCATAGGATACAAGCAGCCGCAGACTCCCGTGTTCTACTTCTCCTCGATGATGGCGGCGGGCATGGATGTGTAGGCCGCCACCTCATTGACATCCACGCTGTCGGTGTCAAAACCGGCGGATCTCGAGTAGGGGGTCCCGAACTGTACGTCTAAGGTTGATGGTAACAGGAGACAGGGGACACAATGTTTACCCAGGTTCATGCCCTCTCTATGGAGGTAATACCCTACTTCCTACTTGATTGATCTTGATGAATATGAGTATTACAAGAGTTGATCTACCACAAGATCGTAATGGATAAACCCTAAAAGTCTAGCCTGCCTGACTATGATTATGAGGATATATCCCTCTACGGACCTATCCCTCCGGTTTATATAGACACCGGAGGGATCTGGGGTTACATAAGGTTGGTTATAGAGAAAGGAATCTTCATATTTGGTCGCCAAGATTGCCTTCCACGCCAAGGAGAGTCCCATCCGGACACGGGTAGAGTCTTCGGTCTTTGTATCTTCACAGCCCATCAGTCCGGCCCATGTCTAATAGGTCAGACGCCCGAGGACCCCTTAGTCCAGGACTCCCTTAGTAGCCCCTGAACCAGGCTTCAATGACGAGGTGTCCGACGTGCAGATTGTCTTCGGCATTGCAGGGCGGGTTCCCCTTTCCGAATACTCCAAGATAGTCTTCCGACATAATGAACGTGTCCGGATCTGCAACACAAGCACCACACACAATCGTAGAGAATATAATATTGCATGAGTCCAATCTGCTGACAACTTTTTGTAATGTGACATCATGTCTGCTTAGTCATCATTTCAAACCATTTTCCAACTGTCGTTCCATGTTTCGAGACATGGTCTTAATAGGCACGTCTTGTCGAAGCAGAGATCGTGTCCCCTTATTGTGGGATTCTCATCAATACGGGCGTGGGTAATATAACCGTGCCGGTTACACAGCTCTTGGGAACAGGCGAGTTTTAAGGCGAGTGGGGAGGCGCTTCATATTCACTGCCTTTATAAGGAGATAAGGATTCCCTTTCTTCACCCATGCCTTGTCAGGACCCCAACTCGATGTCACATCGATCTAGCCGGTAACACCTCATATCACTTTGCGGCCTCACGCACGGTATCCCCACGGGTGTCGCCTTACCTTTGCCCGGGACCGTTTGCGCCTTTTGGCTCACGTATATGATAGTGTCGCTAGCATCCATATGATAAGGAGCCCGGGCTGACATGGCTAGTCGTAAACCCAAAGTGGCACAGACTTACAGGGACAGGCATTCATGACCCAGCTTCGAACGTGTCGGTCATCAGCAAGTGGGTCCGGGCTGTAGCACTGGGCTAGCAGGACTCCGGTAAACCGGGCTGTAGCGGGCTAACAGGACTCCGGTACTCAAAGCGTGACATTTCCCCGAAGGGACAGACACAGGAACGAAGAAGGACACATGCCGGCCAGCCTAAGTGTTCCGGAGCAGTAGCAAGCTACCATGGCTCAGTGGAAACACTAGGAGACATTTCCCGGTAAGAGAGGCTACTAAAGATAAACAACTAGATGGTCAGATCCCACACATACCAAGCATTTCAATAACATACACACAATATGCTCGATATGTGCAATACAACATGGCATCACAACATGACTCTATGACTCAAGTAATTTAATCAATAGGCTCCGAGGAGCGAGATATTACAAACAGGGGTCTCATGACCCAACACTCAGAGCATACAAATCAAAACACAAACGGAAGCTATCATGTCTGGGTACAGACATCTATAAATGAAAAAGGCTGAAAAGCCTGACTATCTATCAGATCCTGCCGAGGGCACAAGATCGTAGCTGAGGTAACAAGCTAAACGTCGAAGTCCACGTGGAACTACTAGCGAGACCGAAGTCTCTCTGCAAAACATAAAATAGGCAAACGTGAGTACAAATGTACCCAGCAAGACTTACATCAGAACTATCTACATATGCATCATTATCAACAAAGGGGTGGTGGGGTTTAACTGCAGCAAGCCAGCTTTGACTCGGTGGCTATCCTGAACTACGACTGCAAGTAACTCTTTTGAGGTGGCGCACACGAGTCCACATATTCACCATATCAATACACCACTATGGATCCGCTCCCGTCTCCCTACGAGAACGCCATCCATAGCACTCACGCTTATCTTGCGTATTTTAGAGTATCCACTTTCACTTGTCTATGAACTGATATAAGCAACCCAGAAGTCCTTTACCGCGGACACGGCTATTCGAATAGATGATGTTAACCCTGCAGGGGTGTACTTCTTCATACATGTTTCCACCACTTAGCGTCTGCACACGACATGTGCTCGGCAGACTTCAAGCGAAAGCCGACGTGGGTGTAGACCACGACCTACCTAAACACTCAAGTCTCTAGTCCAGGTTTATCGCCTATTCGGGTTCCATCCATGAGGAGATCCGGCCGGAGTTTCGCTCACAGCCCCAAACGATGTGAACAGGGTTCCCGAGATACCAAACGGGCATCCGGTACACCGTGCCACGTGCCTACCGCATCACAGCCCACCCCTACGGTCAGCGCTGTCCACGGCCTCCAGCATACTACAAACACCAGAAACTACTTGCAACTCCTGGACAGAGGACAAGGGTGAATAAGAAGTCGAGCGGGGTCATATTTCAGGGCCCAATGTATGGTAGTAGCTGAATCATGGATCACAAACACAGGACTCAGTTCCTGAGGACGGCTACAATGAGACAACCCACCATGTACTCCTACATGGCCTCTCACCGCTACCTTTACCAAATCGTGTTCACACACTTAGCTCACACACAGTAGGACATGTTCACACGCCTCTGATTCATCCCCGATGAATCAGACCTGACTCAACTCTAAGCAGTAGCAGGCATGACAAACAAACATGAATGAGTAGGCACAACAGGGCTCAAACAACTCCTACTCATGCTAGTGGGTTTCATCTATTTACTGTGGAATGACAGGTCATGCAAAGGATAAAGGGGTTCAGCTACCGCAGCAAGTAACAGATGAGTCGGTGTTGTCCTAATGCAGTAAAAGAGAGCAGGAGCGAGAGAGTAGGATTGTATCGGAATGAACAAGGGGGTTTTGCTTGCCTGGCACTTCTGAAGATAACATTGAGTCTTCATCAATGTCAACGATCACATCATCGGTATCACGTCTATCGAGAGGGGACAATACCGGCAACACAGAAAGGAACACAACCAATGCAATGCACAATATGATGCATGATCATGACATGGCAAAATGAATGTGTTTTGGGCTAATGCAACTAGCAACAGATTAAATGAAGTTGGTTTGAATATGAAATTCAAATTCAAACTCCATATGTGATTATTCAAATGCCATTCACTTCATTTGCCCTAAACAGTAGTGATAAGTTGTTCTAGCATGCATGAAAATGGTACAGATGGATTCCTTGAATTTTTCTGATAATTTTTCATATATAATTTATTTTATTTGGAGTTACGGTTAATTTTCTATGAATTTTAGAAGTTTTTACAATTTTCTGGAATTTTCTAATTATTTAGAATTAAAACAATTCCAGAAAATTAATTATGACATCAGCACTGCGTCATGCTTGCGTCAGCAAGTCAACAGGGCTGCCCCGGGTCAAACCTGACCAGTGGGGTCCACTGGTCAGTGACACAGGGACTAATCCCGCGTTGACCCGGGCTGGTTAGCTCTGACTAAGCCCTGGGGCCCACTGTCAGTGGCCTAGGGGGTTGGTTAGCGGGGGTAGTTAGGCCCTAATGACTGGCCACGTCGGCTCCTGCCGGAGTTTCGCCGGCGGCGACCATTAGCGCGGCGGCGAGAGTGGTTTTGGCCACTCCGGCGACCAAATGGGCCGCGGAGGGCATCTAGGAGGAGCTGGGGACGAGCCGAAGCTCCTGGTGGAGTCAGTTGCACTCGGGGCGGCCGGAATCGGTGCCGACGGCGAGCGAGGCGGCGGCCGGAGCTCGGGTGAGCTCGGAGTCGGCGTTAGGGAGCACGGCAGGAGGGGCTGGGGCGTGCTACGGACTCCTGGAAGTGCTCTGAGTACGCCTGCGTGCTCGGTTTGAACGGAGGTGAACCAAAACGACGACGGCGACAAGTCCGGCGCCGGTGAGGTCTCGGTCTCGACGGACTATGGCCTAGGGCTCGCAAACACGAGGGGAGAGAGAGGGGGTCTGCACAGAGGCTCACCGCGGAGCTGTAGGGAGGGTCAGTGGGCTCGGGGGCGCGCCGGAGTGGCCGAATTCGACGGAGAACGGCGCCGGGCCGAAGCTTGGGAATGATGACGATGGCGGCTGCTCGGGGCCCTTCCGGTCACGTGGCTCGGTGAGGGGGTTGGCGACGAGGTGCAGGAGCTCGGGAGCACGTCGGAGAGGGGAGGGGGTGGCCGCGGTCATGGCTACAGCGAGCGGCGCTCCCAGGTGCGTTCGGGGATCACAGGAAGAGAGGGAAAGAGAGAGCCAGGGGAGGGGGAGCGGTCCAGAGGGAGTGAGAAGGGCCAGGGGTTGCGTGGCGTTGCGGACGGAGTCCAGGGCGACGAGAGGAAGCAGGAGGTGGCCGAGGCAGCGTCGGCGCTCGCCACCGAGCTGCTTCGGTGCGAGGGGAGGAAGAAGACAAGGGGAGGAGGTGGGCCGGGCCTGCACAGGTGGGCTGCACAGTGTTGGGCTGTGGGTGGCTGCTAGGTAAGGTCCAGGTAATTTCTGTGTTATATCTTTCTGTTCTGTTTTGTTTTTATTTAATTCTTTTGCCACTGTTTTCAAATTTAAACAAATTCAAAACAGTGCCAAATATCCTCTGAATAATTTATGTTGCTAGATGGACTTTTCCAAAAAGCTCATAAAATATTTCAGGGGTATTTGAAATTATATTCTAATTATATGAATATAACTCAAATTCAAATAGCTAAAGATTTAAATTCAAAGTCCCAAAAATAAATCCTTAAAAATGTTCAATATTTTGGTTGGGACCAGAACCCTTACCAAAAATTATCAAACATTTAAGAAGAGCCTTTTGGAGCAATGAATGAGATTTCTAGGGTTTTTGCCCCTCTTTTATTTAGGGTTTTGAGGCTTCCAATATTCCTCAATTCAAGTTTTCAAAAATATAGACATGAATCACACATGAAGTTAACCTAGAGCAAATCCTGAAGCTAGGGATGTGACAACTCACCCCCACTAAACAAGAATCTCGTCTCGAGATTCAAGCGTAGGGTAAGGTGAAAGGGGAACGCAAACTAGTACAATCTTCATGATCCAGGGTGCACTTCAGTTGAACGTTGATTCATTTACCATCATTGTCTTGATGTCTTGTTCTGAGAAATCCTGCCAACATGACATGGAGGGAAGAAGGAGACTCTAGAAGGGTCGATCTTCTTGAAGATCGAACAACTCACGGAATGAGACATAGGACCATCTCTCGGGTTGAGACACGAGATACACATCAAGAGGGGTGGAAAGAAACGGATGACGAAGGTTCACTAGGTAGACAACAATTCCACACCTAAGAAGGTGGTAAACGATTGTCAACGTAGCGAGGAGTTGAGTTGCCATGATACCACGACGAAACATCCTGGAGGAGGGTGATTCGTAGATTATTATCTTAAGTGGCAAAAAGAATTACTTTTGATTCAGAGATCATTGGAACTCTTTATACCAGCCTAAGGTAATCACAAGCGATCATTTGGAGGGGGTCGGTAGAATGGCATACTCGGACTTGGATGATGTGGATTACCTTGTTGAAGACAACGTAATGGATGAATTTGCTTATCACCGGAGATGGAAGAGACCCGTGGTAGAATGGCACATTGGCGGTGCAAGCTGGGAACAAAATGCAAATGCTGGGAATGATTCTGGTAACTGGGGAAGAAGAACCCAACAAAGAGAGTGGATTCTATGTTTGAAAGATTATATCATTGCCGAGGAAACTGAGAGCAACCTCGGTTAGTGCCGATGATAACACGTAGCGCTTGTGCGTGCTCTCAAGAACTTGAGCATTTCCACATTCATCAAGGTTTTACCAACATCCGTGTCAAGGGTCCGGTAGCACAACTTACTACCATGATGAATGGTGATGGAGGATGCAGATGCAAAGGAAGATAACACTTTCTCAGATTTCACCTTAGCGAGGCCAAGCAAATAAAATCTGGATGGTCGACCGAGAGACATTTAGCACTCCGCTTCTAATGTTCTCCTTGATGTGCTAGTATAACCCATTCATAGATATGGTTTGATATCTAAAACATCAAGTAAAAGGTCGGACTTCGGGAACACAAAAATCCATAGGGGCAACTAGGGAGCAAACCCTACGAAATCCTTATGGGGAGGTGGCCAACTTCATCAATCAAGATATTATAATAACAGGTCTTCCGGCTGGGTGTGTTGGCCACGACATCCACTTTACCGGTTATCGCGCGACCAATATTATAATTCTTGGGAAATATTCCAACCATCATATCTGCCTGAGATTCAGATCTGGTTGGTGTCAGGATATTCCAGACTCATCAAGTCTAGGAAGAAAAACGGAAGTTTGCAACACAAATCGACGAGATGACGTTGCGAGATTCTCGGGAAATGAATTACGATAGCAAGCTCCAAAACATGAGCTGGTTCTGCTACAACATGTGAACACGTTGTCCCAGACAAGCATGACCACAAAGTAGTCTTATAATAAAACACTACCGAGTTCAGGAGGGGAACCATCATCGAGGATATCGAAGTCCTTGCATAAGGTATACTCTTAAGAAGGAACTTCTTCTCCTTGAACAAATCAATCAGTGGCTTGGTGTGCTAGGGACACATATAGATTGAAGGTTGCAAGTCTTCAAACCACAGAATTCTTCGCACGTGTGCATGACTGATTTGGAATGATTCCAAAGAAAGCAACATTGACTTTCTCAAATCCACGGCGGCAACTTGCATCAGATGCACATGAATTAAAGGAAGTCACTACCTTCATCCAAACATATGCTTCATGAGCTAGCATGAATAAATGCTTTCAAAAGTTTCCAACACTAGCTTAATGTTCAACAAAATTATGGAGGAGATAAGGATGTTGTCAATGGGCTCAACAACAATTCATCTAGGTTTCCTTTTAAAAGGAATTCCATAGTTAGGTGAACACGGTGATTACATTGGTCAGACCCAAAAGATATAATGGTGTATGCTCGAGGGATCAACCACGAGTAAGACAACATTACGAACATCGTTGGTTCCGACTTGATTTGATGATAGCCCACACTCAAATCAAAGGATTGATAAGACAATAGGTCCAGCAACTGATCACAGGGACCAATTGATGAAGATATCATCTTTCTTCAATACACACTACACAAGAATATCCCTTTGGAACGAACTAAGTCAGGCAAGCTTTTATCTTCCAACCCTCCAAGTTGTCGTTTAGCTTAACCAACTAGCTCAGGGATATCTAACACCGATCTTGGAGAGAGGGTGGTTCACAAGAAAACCAGCTTGATCACGAGCTCAACATAGCGGTCAGGTGACAACCTGGTAATACTTCCGAGAAGATCTTCGGAAAATCACAAACCACCGGTATGTTACTAAGCTCGAGAACAATCTCGCTTTTGAGGGCAAGACGATATGATCAAATGAGTGAGGACTTGACAAGATCCTAACTCATCAATCGAAGGGTGCACCGAAATAAGAACTAGATAGCACGATCAGTCTTAGGGTGACGATTCAATAATCAATACGCTGAGAATGAGGTTATCGTCCATTTAACTACCAAGCAACAAAGTTGCTAGCAGTATTGATTTCACACGCCACGATCCACTTGTCGGCATTCCGGTTACAATAACACAGGAACCGAGGAATGAACAGTGATGGCAAGAAGTATCACTGTACCAAGAGTTCATAGGATGGTGTGCAATTCCTATAACAATCTCGATATAAAAATATGTAATACTCCAAGGTAGAGCAGAACAAAAGCTGGATTAGCAATTTGATCTGCGGAGCACAACTTCTTTGACCCAATCCTGGATATGGATGAGGTACTGGAGTTTGTTTCTCCAAGTCATTCAGGACAGAATGGCTTGACGGACCACAAGAGTAATAGGCATCGATAAACGAACGCACGCATACTCTTGACTATCAATTGATAGACGAGGGTCAAAATGCAACTACGGAGAACAACTCAAAGGAACATATAATTTTCTGAGTTGTGGATGCATAGATTAGTATGTCGAACCAAGTTCAACATATTTCTTCCGGATAACCCATGCAGAAAGGTAGAACTGGCAGAGTCACGATTTATGAATGGAGAACTCCTCAAGAGTACTCTAATTGTGATCTTTTGATCCAATAAACATCTGCCATAAGCGGTTCATAGTATTTGGAAGAAGGAAATACCACGGACCTCGAGGACTATCGCAAAGTTACTAATATCCTGAAGGAACTAGCAAACACTATCAACATGAAGTAAGTAGAGTGAATCTCGGGTTCAAAGCCCAAGGAATAGAATACCTACTACTAAGTGGCATCACGGGATGCTTTCGAGAATAAAAGCCAGAATCATCACACTGGGAATCACAAAACATTGCTAGATTACTAGGTGACTCCCTAAACACCTAGGGCCATAATAGTATCTCCAACATATATGTCAAGGTAACGGAGTACCTCAACTCACTGATTAGTGTGGTTAATCTGGCCCATGGGAACATTGAAACAGGAAGAAAGGATTTGCAATTGCATCAGACTACTTAGAAACCTGGGATGACTCGGACAGCATAACGGCTGTAAATGCTCAGAAAAGATTTGAGACATTCACAAAAATGGTGGCATAACCGCTCAGAAGCACAATATCAAGGTTCCGAGATCAACAATTTAACATACGGAAGTAATAGGAACTGAAACGAGGCTTAAGTCCAACAATTCTATAGGTCTACGGATTAGTGACACGTGATCCTAATAGAAAGAAGAGATAGCCTAGTTCTTAATCCCCGCAGGAAACATAAGATGACTCAGATCAGAAGGGCATGAGGTATAAGGAGTAAAAAGAGCCTTACGTTCCATCCCACAACCAATTCCCTTATATAACTAAAGAATTTCTAGACTCAACTTCGACCAGTTTGGCTTGGTAATCCTACAGGCAGTCAAGCTCTGATACCAACGCTGTCAGGACCCCAACTCGATGTCACATCGATCTAGCCGGTAACACCTCATATCACTTTGCGGCCTCACGCACGGTATCCCCACGGGTGTCGCCTTACCTTTGCCCGGGACCGTTTGCGCCTTTTGGCTCACGTATATGATAGTGTCGCTAGCATCCATATGATAAGGAGCCCGGGCTGACATGGCTAGTCGTAAACCCAAAGTGGCACAGACTTACAGGGACAGGCATTCATGACCCAGCTTCGAACGTGTCGGTCATCAGCAAGTGGGTCCGGGCTGTAGCACTGGGCTAGCAGGACTCCGGTAAACCGGGCTGTAGCGGGCTAACAGGACTCCGGTACTCAAAGCGTGACATTTCCCCGAAGGGACAGACACAGGAACGAAGAAGGACACATGCCGGCCAGCCTAAGTGTTCCGGAGCAGTAGCAAGCTACCATGGCTCAGTGGAAACACTAGGAGACATTTCCCGGTAAGAGAGGCTACTAAAGATAAACAACTAGATGGTCAGATCCCACACATACCAAGCATTTCAATAACATACACACAATATGCTCGATATGTGCAATACAACATGGCATCACAACATGACTCTATGACTCAAGTAATTTAATCAATAGGCTCCGAGGAGCGAGATATTACAAACAGGGGTCTCATGACCCAACACTCAGAGCATACAAATCAAAACACAAACGGAAGCTATCATGTCTGGGTACAGACATCTATAAATGAAAAAGGCTGAAAAGCCTGACTATCTATCAGATCCTGCCGAGGGCACAAGATCGTAGCTGAGGTAACAAGCTAAACGTCGAAGTCCACGTGGAACTACTAGCGAGACCGAAGTCTCTCTGCAAAACATAAAATAGGCAAACGTGAGTACAAATGTACCCAGCAAGACTTACATCAGAACTATCTACATATGCATCATTATCAACAAAGGGGTGGTGGGGTTTAACTGCAGCAAGCCAGCTTTGACTCGGTGGCTATCCTGAACTACGACTGCAAGTAACTCTTTTGAGGTGGCGCACACGAGTCCACATATTCACCATATCAATACACCACTATGGATCCGCTCCCGTCTCCCTACGAGAACGCCATCCATAGCACTCACGCTTATCTTGCGTATTTTAGAGTATCCACTTTCACTTGTCTATGAACTGATATAAGCAACCCAGAAGTCCTTTACCGCGGACACGGCTATTCGAATAGATGATGTTAACCCTGCAGGGGTGTACTTCTTCATACATGTTTCCACCACTTAGCGTCTGCACACGACATGTGCTCGGCAGACTTCAAGCGAAAGCCGACGTGGGTGTAGACCACGACCTACCTAAACACTCAAGTCTCTAGTCCAGGTTTATCGCCTATTCGGGTTCCATCCATGAGGAGATCCGGCCGGAGTTTCGCTCACAGCCCCAAACGATGTGAACAGGGTTCCCGAGATACCAAACGGGCATCCGGTACACCGTGCCACGTGCCTACCGCATCACAGCCCACCCCTACGGTCAGCGCTGTCCACGGCCTCCAGCATACTACAAACACCAGAAACTACTTGCAACTCCTGGACAGAGGACAAGGGTGAATAAGAAGTCGAGCGGGGTCATATTTCAGGGCCCAATGTATGGTAGTAGCTGAATCATGGATCACAAACACAGGACTCAGTTCCTGAGGAGGGCTACAATGAGACAACCCACCATGTACTCCTACATGGCCTCTCACCGCTACCTTTACCAAATCGTGTTCACACACTTAGCTCACACACAGTAGGACATGTTCACACGCCTCTGATTCATCCCCGATGAATCAGACCTGACTCAACTCTAAGCAGTAGCAGGCATGACAAACAAACATGAATGAGTAGGCACAACAGGGCTCAAACAACTCCTACTCATGCTAGTGGGTTTCATCTATTTACTGTGGAATGACAGGTCATGCAAAGGATAAAGGGGTTCAGCTACCGCAGCAAGTAACAGATGAGTCGGTGTTGTCCTAATGCAGTAAAAGAGAGCAGGAGCGAGAGAGTAGGATTGTATCGGAATGAACAAGGGGGTTTTGCTTGCCTGGCACTTCTGAAGATAACATTGAGTCTTCATCAATGTCAACGATCACATCATCGGTATCACGTCTATCGAGAGGGGACAATACCGGCAACACAGAAAGGAACACAATCAATGCAATGCACAATATGATGCATGATCATGACATGGCAAAATGAATGTGTTTTGGGCTAATGCAACTAGCAACAGATTAAATGAAGTTGGTTTGAATATGAAATTCAAATTCAAACTCCATATGTGATTATTCAAATGCCATTCACTTCATTTGCCCTAAACAGTAGTGATAAGTTGTTCTAGCATGCATGAAAATGGTACAGATGGATTCCTTGAATTTTTCTGATAATTTTTCATATATAATTTATTTTATTTGGAGTTACGGTTAATTTTCTATGAATTTTAGAAGTTTTTACAATTTTCTGGAATTTTCTAATTATTTAGAATTAAAACAATTCCAGAAAATTAATTATGACATCAGCACTGCGTCATGCTTGCGTCAGCAAGTCAACAGGGCTGCCCCGGGTCAAACCTGACCAGTGGGGTCCACTGGTCAGTGACACAGGGACTAATCCCGCGTTGACCCGGGCTGGTTAGCTCTGACTAAGCCCTGGGGCCCACTGTCAGTGGCCTAGGGGGTTGGTTAGCGGGGGTAGTTAGGCCCTAATGACTGGCCACGTCGGCTCCTGCCGGAGTTTCGCCGGCGGCGACCATTAGCGCGGCGGCGAGAGTGGTTTTGGCCACTCCGGCGACCAAATGGGCCGCGGAGGGCATCTAGGAGGAGCTGGGGACGAGCCGAAGCTCCTGGTGGAGTCAGTTGCACTCGGGGCGGCCGGAATCGGTGCCGACGGCGAGCGAGGCGGCGGCCGGAGCTCGGGTGAGCTCGGAGTCGGCGTTAGGGAGCACGGCAGGAGGGGCTGGGGCGTGCTACGGACTCCTGGAAGTGCTCTGAGTACGCCTGCGTGCTCGGTTTGAACGGAGGTGAACCAAAACGACGACGGCGACAAGTCCGGCGCCGGTGAGGTCTCGGTCTCGACGGACTATGGCCTAGGGCTCGCAAACACGAGGGGAGAGAGAGGGGGTCTGCACAGAGGCTCACCGCGGAGCTGTAGGGAGGGTCAGTGGGCTCGGGGGCGCGCCGGAGTGGCCGAATTCGACGGAGAACGGCGCCGGGCCGAAGCTTGGGAATGATGACGATGGCGGCTGCTCGGGGCCCTTCCGGTCACGTGGCTCGGTGAGGGGGTTGGCGACGAGGTGCAGGAGCTCGGGAGCACGTCGGAGAGGGGAGGGGGTGGCCGCGGTCATGGCTACGGCGAGCGGCGCTCCCAGGTGCGTTCGGGGATCACAGGAAGAGAGGGAAAGAGAGAGCCAGGGGAGGGGGAGCGGTCCAGAGGGAGTGAGAAGGGCCAGGGGTTGCGTGGCGTTGCGGACGGAGTCCAGGGCGATGAGAGGAAGCAGGAGGTGGCCGAGGCAGCGTCGGCGCTCGCCACCGAGCTGCTTCGGTGCGAGGGGAGGAAGAAGACAAGGGGAGGAGGTGGGCCGGGCCTGCGCAGGTGGGCTGCACAGTGTTGGGCTGTGGGTGGCTGCTAGGTAAGGTCCAGGTAATTTCTGTGTTATATCTTTCTGTTCTGTTTTGTTTTTATTTAATTCTTTTGCCACTGTTTTCAAATTTAAACAAATTCAAAACAGTGCCAAATATCCTCTGAATAATTTATGTTGCTAGATGGACTTTTCCAAAAAGCTCATAAAATATTTCAGGGGTATTTGAAATTATATTCTAATTATATGAATATAACTCAAATTCAAATAGCTAAAGATTTAAATTCAAAGTCCCAAAAATAAATCCTTAAAAATGTTCAATATTTTGGTTGGGACCAGAACCCTTACCAAAAATTATCAAACATTTAAGAAGAGCCTTTTGGAGCAATGAATGAGATTTCTAGGGTTTTTGCCCCTCTTTTATTTAGGGTTTTGAGGCTTCCAATATTCCTCAATTCAAGTTTTCAAAAATATAGACATGAATCACACATGAAGTTAACCTAGAGCAAATCCTGAAGCTAGGGATGGGACACGCCTTCTCTTTTTCTCTGTCCTTCCATTCTCGAGCTCCAGCGCCCAAGTCCTCATTCTTTCTGCCTCAAGGAAGCACTCAGCCATGTCTGGATCTGGAGGGCAAGGCAAGTGGATGGCCTCCTCCGTTAGGGAGAAGGACATCACCAAGCTTCCGGAGGCCGGGTATCTGGCGAAAGAAATCGCCCACCGGCTTCCAGCCAAGGGTCAAATCGTCCCCACCCTGAAGCCCAATGAGAGGGTGGTGTTCATCCCCCATTTTGTCCATGGGTTAGGGTTTCCTCTCCACCCTTTCGTCCGTGGGATTATGTTCTATTACGGGCTAGACTTCCATGACCTAGCCCCGAATTATTTCCTCAACATCTCGGCATTCATTGACGTGTGTGAGGCCTTCCTCCGCATCCAACCCCATTTCGGACTGTGGCTCAAGATTTTCAACGTGAAGCTGAAGGTGGTGGATGGCCAGCACACGAAGTGCGGAGGCGCCATGGTGAGCAAGATGCCCAATGTCACATGGCCCAAGGGTACTTTTGTGGAGACCATCAAGGAGTGGCAGAAACAGTGGTTCTATATCACAGAGCCCCACGACGCCACATGGGTCGCGGCTTCTGAATTCTAGTCTGGAGCTCCAATGCGGCTCACCTCCTGGATAGAGAATGGCCCAAATTGGTCTTCGTCGGACGAGCCGATAGCGCTACAAACGCGCATTCAAAGCATGGTGGATAAAAACATCAAGCTCGTCGACGTAATCCAGGTGATGCTGGTTTGCCGGATCCTCCCATGCCAAAGCTGAAGCTGCCCCTTATGGGAATTCGACCCGAAGAAGCACCAAACCACGGTAAGGCTCTTCGGAACCACTCACGAAGATGCCTGGAAGTTGCTCTTTAAGGGCAATGAGACGCCACCAGCCATAGACTCCCCCGCGGGCACGATATTACCCATTCTGCCAATGAGGTAAGCCTTTCACATCTCTAGATGCATACTCTACTTGCTTGTTTCAAGGAGGATATCTAAACTTTATTTTTTTCAGGTATGGACAGGGAGAGCGGAGCGGATTCGATGTTTGGCTCCGCTGCCCGAGGAACCAGTCATCTCGCTCCTGGCGAAGATGCTGGTACTGGCGCCCTATAAGGCGCCGGAGAAGAAGGCCAAGGGGGTCCGGAGTGGCCCCTGCCGCAAGGAAGCTTCAGACGTGTCATCCGAAGACAAGACTCACTCCTCCGCCGCCGAAGATGATGACGAGGAGGAGGAAGAAAGCACCTCTCCCCCTGATGGGGGGGTAAGAAGAGGGCGGCCTCCACAAATCTGGAAGCGGAGGCACCCAAGAGGGGGGAGGGTCCCCTTGCGGATAACACCGCATGGGATGTCGACAGAAGCCTGGAGCGACGCCCCCGAAACAAGCCCCTAGCGGCGTCGTAAGTACTAAAAACCCGCATACGTCCATACATCCGGCCTCTCTTGCTTCATGATATTAATATGTTTAAATGATGCCATTGCGGTCAGGCCCACGACAGCTCCCAGCGATCCTCATCAAGAGGTTCGTTGGATTCTAAGGCGATGACCAGCGAGTCACCGCCGGCCGCTCACTCTCCCACAGCCAAGGGCGACGACGAGGTGTTGTCCCAAAGGACCTTCCCAGGCCAGGGAGAGGTTCAGGAGGCCGCCAGGGTGACGCCTGAGGGCGAAACATCGGTTGTCGGACACATGGGGGGCAGACCCCCATGGCGACTAGGGATGGGGCCTTGCTCAATTCGGCCCCCAGCCGAATACAAGTCCGGAGACCTATATGGCTCAGGAATCCGGCGAGCAACCTCCTTCGAAAGAAGGGGGTGTGCTTATTCCGCCGGTGACCTCTATCCAACTAGAGGCACCGGATAATCTGCTGGAAGATCTACGAGGCGCTTCCATTGTGGATGAACACCGTATCCTTATGGGTACGGTGATTGAGAGGGTTCAGTCCATCAAGAGCGGACTAACCGAAGCCTGCAGCAGCCTACTGACAGGCTTTGAGGTAAGCGACACAAAAGAAAAAGTTTTAATATAGACAGTAGCCCCTGAGGCACTGTCCGGTGTTCGGAAAGAAGAGCCGGACGGAGGATCAATTTATTTTCGTAGGGAACTAACTAAATATGTATTATATGAATAAGCAGGCCTCATTGCTGGCCGCGACCTCACACACTGCCGAAGTCTCCGGACTAAAGCAGAGACTGGAGCGGGCTGAGGAGGAGCTCGGCCAAGCGAGGAAGCAGCTAGAAGACAAGCAAGGTATGTAATGACTTGTTGTATATTCGGAAAGAATAAATGATGAATATTGACCGTAGTGCCATGATATGTGTAGGAGTGGTGACCGAGGTCGAGGTCCTTAAACAGGCCATGGCCGAGGCCGAGGAGAGAGCTGTCAAGGAAAAAGCCGCCCGTGAGAAGCACGAGGCCAAGCTTGATGAGGTCCAGCAAGAGCTCCAGGATGCAGTGAAGAAATGTGAATCCTTGGAGCGTGACGTTTCGGCTCGAGAGACCGAACTCGCTAGGGATCGCCAAAGGGCGGAAGAGGCCCGGGTTGAGGCCCATGGCGCCCTCCAGGAGATCCAGGAGGCCAGGAAAATCGCGGTGGGTAAGGCGTTTAGTATGCAAAGCAAGTATGTGAAGAAGAAGTATCTCTTACTAACCTGGATTCGGAGTTCTCCAGGGGCGTTTGCAGATCTGCCGCGTATTGTGTCGGATGCTGCGGAGTTCTTCTGAGCCAAAGAAGGGAGCTCAACGGAGAAGCTGTTCTGGTCGCAATATCTTGTGCCAGAACATCCAGTGCCCTTTAGCGATCAGCTAAAACAGCTGGTCGAGCTGCATAGGGTGGTCAAACTGGCCATGAAGGATTTGATCATCCGGCTATGGTCTGCCGAAGCTATGCCCGGCAGCTACTTCGGGATCGTGAAGCGGCTGGTGAATGCCTGCCCTCGGCTGGACGTCGTCAAGCGGCCGGTCTGCATCGAGGGCGCGTGCATGGCCTTCACCCATGTCAAGGTGTGGTGGGCAAAGATGGACGCCGTCAAGCTTACGACCGGGGGACCGCCATAGGGTAAGGAGCACCGCACGCCCGAGCGGTATTTTGAAGACGTCCTAGAGGGGTCTCGTATTGTGGCAATGCAATGTGCGCAAGACATTATTTTCGAATGAATGCATTCATGTTGTCTCTACCTTGTATGATGAAACAAAGTCATTATGTAATATAATGTTTGTTATTTAAAAAAATTCACCTCCTGTGCGGCCATGTTGTGTGAAATCTGAGAGTTGGCCAGTCGTCGCCTTCTGCCCCCATGTAGGCAGTACGGGGGTGTTCGGGATGTAATCTAAACACTCTTGATCCAATTGTTTGGTCCTTGAAGGAGGTGTTTAGCGCAACGAACCAGGCAATCGGACTATGCGGCTTTACCACCCTCACTTAGCCATAGGAGTTTGACAAGAAAAATATAGGCGCAGCCCCTAGTATCTGAACTAGGATGTTGTAAACACCTGATCGAGTAAGTACCGATCCCTCGCGTAATGCGAAAAAATCTCTAAAGATTTGAAACCTCCAAAGAGCTGACCAGCTCTCGCCACAGCATGACAGTCATTTTTCGGCTTTCTCTACTGAGGTGCTCCTCCGAGTAAACCAGGGCACAATCACAGTAGTTCTCCCTTTACTAACCTAGCCGATATAGCGGAACGTAAGGTAGCAAGCACAGGAGTCGGGCAACCCAACTATTGACCAAAGACATGATTCGGAGCCAATGCATATAGTGCTAAATTCGGGGTGCCGAACTATACTGTAAAAAGTGTTCGGACTTTGTTGCCTTATTGTGGGGTGCTATGAAGCCCCTGGCAAGTTGAAACATACCAAAGTGTACGGGTGCTATTTGATAAAGTTATCAAAAAAGAAAAATAAGAAAGGGTAGTAAGCTAAAGCCGTAAAATTTGGGCTGCAAACTGTTTCCATGATAATTTCATTAGTGCGTCAAAGCGCATTTATACAAGTAGTGCAATAAGCAGAAGGCTATTTAATATGCCTTAACCAAGGGAGAGCTACGTGTGGGTCCTGAAAACAGGTAGAGGGATCGTTAAAGAAAACACCTAAAAATTCCCCAGTACGTCCATGCTTCTTGCCGTCTTGGTGTGTTTATCCTTCGAAAAGGGCCGATGGTCAAGCCATCAGGGAAGGCCTTTGAAAAAGAAACCTGAAAAGGAGAAAAAGGGAAACAGTGAAAGTATGTGTGTCCAGGAGCAGTCGAGCCGTATTGTGGATCACAAGCTAGTTATGCCTCCGTCTATGCCCATGGTATTTTGAGTGCGTAGTTATGTATGCACGGTACGGATGCCGCCGCTTGATCGGGACTGGGACGGAAGCCGAATTGCTAGTCGAGCTCTTAACGAGCCGAGCTGTCCAGTTGCAGAATAGTCCGGACTCTTTTGACAGTGTCCAGGAGCTCAGCCGCCGAATTAAGGTTCTGGTTGAAAAGGCCGCTCTGTACTTCTGCTGCTAAGGCAGCGGTGTGCTCCTTAGTGCGGAGGGAGTGTTCTGATTTTCCATTAACTGTTATGACGTTGCGTGGTCCGGGAATCTTGAGCTTGAGATAAGCGTAGTGCGGCACTGTGTTGAACCGAGCAAATGTGGTCCGTCCAAGCAGTGCATGATAACCGCTGCGAAAAGGGACGATATCGAAGATTAACTCCTCGCTTCGGAAGTTGTCCGGAGATCCGAAGACAACCTATAGTGTGATTGAACCCATACAACGGCCTCTACACCTGGTATGACTCCTTTAAAGGTAGTATTTGTGAGCTTGATCCGTGATGGATTAATGCAAATTTTGCGCACTGTATCTTGATAGAGTAGGTTGAGGCTGCTGCCACCATCCATCAGGACTCGCGACAGGTGGAACCCATCAATTGTTGGGTCCAGGATCAGTGCGGCTGAACCGCCGTGACGGATACTGGTCAGATGGTCCCGGCGATCAAAAGTGATTGGGCATGACGACCATGGATTAAATTTTGGGGCGACTGGCTCTATCGCGTAGACGTCCCTGAGCGCGCGCTTGCGCTCCCTCTTAGGGATGTGGGTAGCGTATATCATGTTCACTGCTTTGACCTGAGGGGAAACTTCTTCTGTCCCCCTGTGTTCAATGGCCAGGGCTCCTCGTCTTCGTCCTTGCTTTGCGATCCCTTCTCCTTGCTTTCGGCATTTAACTTGTCGGCCTATTTAAAAACCCAACAATCTCTGTTGGTATGATTGGGTGGTTTGTCTGGGGTGTCGTGGATCTGGCACGGACGATCGAGTATGCGGTCCAAGCTGGATGAGCCCGAATTGTTCTTTTTGGATGGCTTCTTCCGCTGACCGGACTTAGAGCCACTGAATTCGGCATTGACCGCCGTATCATCGGTGTTGTCATTGTTGTTTTGACGCTTGTGTCTGTTGCGTCGGGACTTGTCGTTGCTATTTCTAGCTTCATAGTTGCCGGCGTTGCTTGCATTGTTTTTGCTATGGGCCAGCCAACTATCTTCACCCGCACAAAAACGGGTCATGAGTGTCGTGAGGGCTGCCATGGACTTCAGCTTTTCTTGGCTGAGGTGGCGGGCTAGCCATTCGTCGCGGATGCTGTGTTTAAAGGCCGCTAGGGCTTCGGCATCCGGACAGTCGACGATTTGGTTCTTTTTGGTTAGAAACCTAGTCCAGAATTTCCAGGCTGACTCTCCGGGCTGTTGAACTATATGGCTTAAGTCATCGGCATCTGGTGACCGGACATATGTACCTTGGAAGTTGTCGCGGAAGGCGTCTTCTAAATCCTCCTAGGTGCCAATAGAGTTTTCGGGCAGACTGTTTACCCAGTGTCGAGCTGGACCTTTGAGTTTTAGCGGGAGGTATTTGATGGCGTGGAGGTCATCTCCGCGGGCCATATGGATATGGAGAAGAAAATCCTCATTCCACACCGCGGGATCAGTTGTTCCATCGTATGATTCAATATTCACGGGTTTAAACCCTTCTGGGAATTCATGCTCCATTACTTCGTCGGTGAAGCAAAGAGGGTGTGTTGTGCCTCTATATCGGGCCACATCGCGACGTAGCTTCGATGGAGTCCATCTGCAGTTTTCGGCCCGCGCATGACTAGGCTTGTCATGCTCGGCTTGATAGCCATCGTCGCGCGTCGAGGCATGCCCCCGTGATCCGTAGATCGATCTGGCCAGGCCTGTTTTATTCTTCAGGCCCTGCCGGAGATCATACATGTATCCCTTAGCAGTTTTGTCTCTGCCATGGCGGTGAGGTAAGGCGGGCTGGTGTTCGGCTTGTGTTGCCGCTTTGTCCCGACCACGTGGTGGTCGGTCAGCCGCATTGTGTAATGACGGCCTGGGCTCCAACGCCTCGTCATCGAATTGAGGTAGCAATTTGTGCTTCAGGTAATTTTTGAGTGGTCGCTTGAGGCCATGCTCCTCGGCTGCCAGGACATCAGTCCATCTATCGCTGAGCAGATCTTGATCAGCTTGAAGCTGCTGCTGTTTCTTTTTCAGGCTCCTTGCAGTGGCTATTAGCTGGCGCTTAAAGCGCTCCTGTTCGAGAGGTTCCTCAAGCACGATTAAATCTTCGGTGCCGAGGCTTGCCTCGTCCTTGGAGAGAAGAAGATAATTACTATCCTCTGAGTCTTCATGTGTGGCCTGTTTACTAGGGCTAACTTGCCCATCTTCCCGTTCATCCTGTTCGGAAGTTGGCTGAACAGGGTCTTCATTGTCTTCGGCACCGTCCGTAGTGTTGTCTTCTCCTGTGCCGGTGTTGCTGTCTTTGCTGCGGCATGACTTAGAGCAGTGCCACTGACGCCAGCGCTTTGGTTGTATCTCGGAGGTTTATCGTCAACCAGATCTTCCTTGTCATCTTTTTTCGCCGCTATTCTCCTTTGGTGCATCCACCATGTATACGTCATACAAGGGAGTGGCCATCTAGCGTCCGGTAAACGGCGGGTTTTGGGCCTCTTCTTCTCCGGCATCGTCGTCCATACCGTCGATGTCGTCGGAGCCGTAATCGAGCGTGTTGGTTAAGTCTTCGATAGTAGCTATGAAGTCGACGGTGGGTGGGAAGCGAAATTCTCCGTCATCAGCCTCCAGTTCGATACGGATATAATTCGGTTGTGAGCCCCCCGCTAAGGATAGTGCTCTTAACGACTTTAACACATCGCCCAAAGGCGAGTGCCGGAAGATGTCCGCGGAGCTGAATTCGATGATCGATCAAGCTCGACGTATGCAGACGCACAAGGTTCAGAACCTGTAGCCGGAGACGAGTCCATGGTTCTAGTGACACAAATGTCACTTGAAGTTAGGTCAGTGTGCGGCTCCAACGCCGCTGAGTCTACGGCTTCCGCGGCAGGGTTGAGCTTCCCGTCTTCGGATGGCGCGATCTGCTCCGGATTTAGGGCTAGAGCAGCTACAGGTACTATCTCTTGGGTATGGTCCGATGATAGATTTACGTCATGTTCATCGTGGTGGTAGGGACCGGCTGTCGTGCTCTCGAATCCGTCGAAGATCAAGTCTCCACGGATATCCGCGACATAGTTCAAGCTTCCAAATCTGACCTGATGGCCAGGGGCGTAGCTCTCGATCTACTCCAGATGGCCAAGCGAGTTGGCCCGCAGTGTGAAGCCGCCGAATATGAAGATCTGTCCGGGGAGGAAGACTTCCCCTTGGACAGCGTCGTTGTGGATGGTCGAAGGAGCCATCAAACCTTTTGACGACGGCACAGTGGAACTCTCAATGAAAGTACCAATGTCGGTGTCAAAACTGGCGGATCTCGGGTAGGGGGTCCCGAACTGTGCGTCTAAGGTCGATGGTAACAGGAGACAGGGGACACAATGTTTACCCAGGTTCGGGCTCTCTCTATAGAGGTAATACCCTACTTCCTGCTTGATTGATCTTGATGAATATGAGTATTACAAGAGTTGATCTACCACGAGATTGTAGTGGCTAAACCCTAAAAGTCTAGCCTGTCTGACTATGATTATGAGGATATATCCCTCTACGGACCTAGCCCTTCGGTTTATATAGACACCAGAGGGATCTAGGGTTACATAAGGTCGGTTACAGAGAAAGGAATCTTCATATTTGGTCGCCAAGCTTGCCTTCCACGCCAAGGAGAGTCCCATCCGGACACGGGTAGAGTCTTCGGTCTTTGTATCTTCACAGCCCATCAGTCCGGCCCATGTCTAATAGGTCGGACATCCGAGGACCCCTTAGTCTAGGACTCCCTCACATGCAGTCAGCTTCTTTCTCTGCGTGCATGGCGCGGCTACGCGCGCGTCGACGGCGGAGGGCGCGGTCGTAGGTACTGGAGGCGGAGATGCCCGTGCCACCATACTCCCCGCCGAGCCGGGATGAAGCAACTCGCCACTCCTCCATGAGGTGGCTTTGAGCGGCGAGTTGCTAAACCACTCGTCGACTTGGGGTGATAACTCGCTCCGTCGGGTTAGGCCAGAGAGGTGGAGCAGCGAGCTACCTCGCTCGTATCCGGCGTGCTCAGTGGGCCACCCAGCCGGCTTTTATGACGGAGAACTGCTTTTCCGGCTCGTCGGGTGCCATCGAAAGAGTGGAGAAAATGATGAAGGAGGAGATGGGGAGCGGCAGAGTAGTGTGATTCTTGCCCGATGTCTGGACTCATTTAAATAGAGGGCAGGGGGAGGAGCTTGCCCGACATTACGTTTAATGTCGGCCCGCTCGTGATTGGACGTGTGGCCGAAATAGATTTATCGGCTTCCGCGCGGGTTTAATGTAGGCGTTTGAATGCGGCGAGGAAGCGTGTTCAGCCAGGCGTGCAGTGGACGACGCCCTCGGCCGGCGCGTCGCTTCAATGACAGAAGCAGTGAGAGGTCGTGTCCGCTCTGAGCCGCCTTCAATGTGGAGCAGCGTGTTCTATAGCGGCATGAATGCGGGCAGTTGGACGACGGGCAGGAAGCGCGCGCGGGTGGGGGAGGGGTTTTGGGTGGGCCAGGGCGTGACAGCGGTCCGGACTCCCACAAACCTCCCCATGTTTCTCTCCGGTTTGCGGGAGAAAATGCGTCCGAGTCACGCCGCAGACCGATACAGGGCCACGTTGGATGGCTTTCGTGGTCCGAAGAACACGGTCCGAACACATGCGGGAGGTTTTAGGGTCGGCGTTGGAGATGCTTTTATGACATCTTTTGACTAGTTAACTCAAGCCCTTCCGACTACATATTAATTAATTACCATAGTAATAGTTGGAAAATGTATGTAATGCGATGAATGTTGGATCCTAATATACTTCTCCGTTAGCATAATATACGTATTTGCAAGCTATGGTAGCTTGTAAAACGTCTATATTATGGTCGGTGCAAAAAAACGTCTATATTATGGAACGAAGGGCGTAATTGCTAATTAAGTTAGGGCATGTACAATGGTGCTATTTTAGAAGTGTCACGTAGGATAAATGATGAGGTGGAGGAGAGAGAACTCATAAGAGAAGGCTTGTCTTCTCTTATTTAAGATAAGACAAGATATTATCTCTTACCACAATTTGTCTCACCATGTTTTATGCAATTGCTAGTTATTGAAGATAACGCTAAGATATAACCCATTATAGACATACTTTTTTATTATCCCTAAATTACATGCAAAACTTAAGATAAAACTGTCTTATCAATCATTGTACATACCCTATCGTACTTGACGATGTTTCTTCACTGTATGATTAGATTAGATTTCGCTTAAATTGAAACTACGAATTTAAAAAAAAATGGGAACCGGCTTTTGGCGATTCCGCGTTTACACGTAGACCTGACAACATTCGAAACATTATGAAGGACTTCCTGTAAAAATAAAACATTACGAAAGACGCTCCAAGTGGCAACAGCGGATGGCGATTCCCGTTTTGGCGAGTGCTGAAGTTGCTCTAATATTTAACCTAGGGATGTCCTTTAACCTAATTGTGGGTAGCAGTTATTTTTCTGCCGACCCTGTCTTTATAATATAGTGTTGTCGTGCAATTCGCCTGGCATACGTGGGTCATGCATGACCTGGCCTCCACTCCTGCTGCAAGCAACTTCCTCCATTTAGACAATTCAAATGAACTACACTATACAAATGTATATAAACATATTTTAGAGTGTAGATTCGCATATTTTACTTCGTATGTAGTCATTTATTGAAATCTCTAGAAAGACTTACATTTGGGAACAGAGGGGGTACTTCCCTGCTATAAGCTTATGTTATTAGAGATAACTAAAGAAGAAGTATGCAAGATTACATAGCTTGGAATGATTTAAAGTGCTAACTAAAAAGTCTTGATTTTCTTTTCAACATCCAAAGAAATGGTAAAGTTTTTATAAATAAAGTTCAAAGTGCCAGTTGTTGGAAATTCAGACTCAAAGAAGATCTTAAGTTGTTAGAGCATAGAATCAAAGCAAAGCACTTAAATACTTTGAAAGGATGGGTTAGTGCACAGATCTTAAGTTGTTAGAGCACGGAAACATGTCGGCTAGGCATGCTAAATTGGCGTGGGCACCATGTCTTGGGCGTTATGGAATGCACTCGATAAAGTGTTGATTGAAGGGGTTGTGTTTAAACACCTGGTCAACCTAATTCAGATATTATTGCAGCTTTGGAGAGCTCCGGGGAAACGACAGGACCATGCACGGCTTGACACCTTCATCAACAATCTCGGCAACAGGTGTACCCAACTTCGCGAGGCATCAAGGACGTCTAACACGAGCTAGGGTGACTTTTGTCCTTGGCTGTGGGTCAACAATTTGTGCCTTCATGTGGGTAAATGCTGCGATGTGAGATGGGTCATCGATGATTTTGTATCAAACCAACTTTAATTTTTGTCTAAACGTGCTTGTCATGTACTGCGTACAATGTTATTTGTAAGGGTCTTATTCTAAGGCTGAACAATAGCCTCTTACCATAAAAAATCATGCTTGTTGCACTTTGATTGACCTGGAGATAATCCCACATTCTCAAGAGCAGGCATAGGTTGAACCCAACCTTTTTATTTTGTTGTTATTTCTTTTAATCTTGCTGTAAATATTGTATTTCTATTAGCATATTAATAGAAAACACCATAGAATAAATTTTTTGAATGATAATAGGAGAGCTGTTATATTAAGAATATGGTAGAAGGATTCAAATTGCTCATTTTATTAAAGGAAAACAGGGCGAGAACCTAACCAACGGGTAGGCCACATCTAACTAATGAAACCCACAACACAATACATACAAAAGCACCAGAAAACAAACACCCCACAACAAACCCGGTTGGGCACTTGAGCGCCTTCGTCGCTACCAGAGTGCACACCAAAAAATGTCGTATTCTACCGGGATGCTACAAGCACGTTTGCTAAGCTCGATGACATCGGAGAGGAACCGTATGTCCGATAGAGCGAACATATGCTGTTCCGATCCCATGAGGTTGGCAAACATGACTCTCCTGACGCTCCTTGTATGTTGAGGGTGCTTCTGCTGCTCACCACCATCAACCAAGAGACCAGTCCCAAATGGATGCACCACAATAGCTCCATGCTCACCAAAACACTGCCCTGGCTCTGCTGATTTAGCACTTCCAACACAAGATTTGACTCCAAATTTATGCTTCCAACAAAGTAATGAGACCACGGGCGCCACCATCACCGATCGAACAAAGGAATCACGGTTTTCACTCGGAGCAAGCCTTGACGTTGGCGGAGATCATACCCAAAGGCATGGTTCACCACCAGCTCGACCGAAGTCGAGCAGAACTTTCACCCAAAGAACTGAACATCTATGTCAGGGCCAACGACCACAACACACCGCCATCAGCCTAGAGCAGCACCTACCACATGTTGCATCGCATAGATTTGGCCAGAGCACCACCAATGGTGCAAGTCCAGATGCACCCAGAAAGGGCCATACAAAACCGACACCATTGCATACCACCAATCCGTCAAGAAGCCCCACACAATCCACTTGCGAACTAGCAGCTGGCCGAACCTCCGCCGGGCCTCCGGACGTCAACACACCAGAACGGGACGAAAACCCCACCAAAATGCACTGCCAGAGTCGGACGCCCGCCAACCAGGGGAGCCACTGCAACGGTGTACCCTAGTCATCCTAGTCGCGGTCAACACGCAGCAGCCGCAGACGCCCACTACAGGGAACCCACGCCACCCCTGGGCAACCAAATCTGGTTGCGGTCTTCCCTCGCAAAAAAAATATGGTTGCAGTCTTGTGGCGAACCCAGATCAGGCCCGGCACCTGCCCACGGAGCACCGCCGCAGCTGTGAACCACGCTGGTGCGCGCGCGTCCCCGCGCCGCCCAGACACCTCGCCGCCCCGCAGCCATCTCGCGTTGTCCCGCGAAATAAAGCCCTGTTTGGTTTCAAATAAGTCACCAACTTATAAGTCGAAAAGTAAAAAAGTGACTTATTTTACCAAACAGACCTAACTTATAAGTCACCCCAACTTATAAGTCATAAGTTGCTTCACCCCAACTTAAAACTTATAAGTCACCTCCTTTTACATGGGTCTCGCCATCTTTACATAAAAAATAGAGAAAAGTATATTTTTCGTCCCTCAATTTTTGACGGAGTCTAGATTTGGTCCCTCAACTTCAAAACCGGACAACTTGCACCCTTAACTTCTAAAACCGGACAAGATTCATCCCTGGTAACGGTTTTGACCGGTTTTGGTGTTGTCCCACCCCGGTTTTGACCGTTCCGACTCAAATTTGGATACCTTTTCCAAGTCCACGTGATGTTTTCAAATTCGGTTATTTTTTCAAATACGTGAACCTTTTTAAAAAATTTGTACTTTTTTTAAATCTGCGTACTTTTTACAAGTTCATGTACTTTTTCAAATATGCGTATTTTTTTAAAGTTCATTTAGTTTTTTAAGTTCATTTAATTTTTTAAAATTGATGTACACTTTCAAATTTGAGTACATTTTATTGAAAGAGTTCATGAATTTGAAAATTTTATGCGAACTTCAAAAAAGTACGCGGATATGGACTTCTTTTACGCAAAAATATGTGGATTTCAGAAATTGTTTCATCTTGAAACAAGTATGTGAATTTCAAACAAAGTTCATGGATTATAAATGGAACACGGATTTGAAAAAAAATGCGGACTTTGAAAAGCATGTGGATTTGAAATGAGTATGCGAATATCAAAAAAAGTTCATGGCTTTGAAAAATACTTGGATTTGATAAAATTACACAAACTTGGGAAAAATACGGGGATTTGGAAAAGGTACGTAAATGTTAAAAAATCACGGATTTGAAAAAAGTATGTGAATTTTAGAATAGTTTGCTGATTTGAAAAAAGTATGTTTATTTTTGAAAAAAATATGTGACCTTGAAAAAACTATGCGGAGTTGAAAAGTGTATGTGGATTTCAAAAAGTTCACGGATATAAAAAAATTACAGGAATATGAGTGAGCACGGGTCAAAACCGGGGTGAGTCAACACCAAAACCGGTCAAAACCGAGTCCGGGGACGAACCTTGTCCGGTTTCGGTAGTTAGAGGTGCAAGTTGTCCGGTTTTGAAGTTGAGGGACCAAATCTAGACTTCACCAAGAGTTGAGGAACAAAAGGTATACTTTTCTCAAAAAATAAGGTGAGAAGATGTGGTCAAGTGACTTATAAGTCAGATGACAACCAAACAGACGTGAATTATAAGTCATTGGTTTTAAGTCACCTGATTTATAAGTCAGATGACTTATTGGAACCAAGCAGGGCCTAATAGTGAAGGGCTAATTGTTCGGCAAACCACAGAGCAATTGTTCTACGGTTTGCAGTTGAAAAAAACAACAAAACAAAACAAACCCAGACGCAACCAAGTAAGCGACTGCGAAGTCGTCATGTACACCTCACCGTCGATAAGCACATAGTACGATTCACTCGAAACTGCCGTGGCTTCCAGAACAAAATTCGGCTGCAGGACATTGACCGTCATGTCACCCATCTACCGATGATGTTCGTCATATGTAACGTCGCTGTGGCGGCTTGTCCGCGGAAAATAAGTGAGGCTGCTAAGGTATCTGACTTCTCTGCCGTCTTATTGCATTTCATGCATATACTGTATTCAACTGTCAACGCTACATAGTACATAGGTTACTTGGCCGGCCAAGACATACTCATATATATACTGTACTGAAATCGATTAGGCCGTCGGGAATGCAACGTGACAGCGTCATCTGAACGGATTGATCGGCGTTTTCAGGGCGAAACCGGGGCAAAATCTTGCAAGAAGTCGTCCTTGGTGGGGCCTCGTGTCGTGAGCGAGGATGTCATGGAATGGAAGCGGAGGTCCCAGGAAAGCGACACGATACCTGGGACTGTGAGCGCGTGAGATGATCCGTTGGAGCCGTGGAAGACGAGAATTGTGTGGGTTTGTTTCGTGTGGCCATGCCTCATTTTTTTTCTTGCGGCTGGCCATGCCTCATTTTTGAGTTTGACATACAGTTCGCCAGAATTTCATAGACGCCGTTCAAGTTGTGCAGGTGGCATTTTCGGCATTTTTTTGAAATAGAGACAAAAGATTTACCTCATCTATTAATTAAGAAAAGAATAGAGTTTTACAAGTGGCCCTTAATACACGACATAAATGATTATTCTCACAAATTTTTCGTCCCTATGTGCTTTGGCCTCGCGGTGATCCACAAATTTGCGTCCGATATGATTGTGTTAAGCAAAATCGGTGGTGGGGCGCTTTTGTGGGGGAATACCCTCGATTCTCTCTTTCCATACGGTCCAAGAGACCAACATGGTGAATGATGCTCTTAGTTGTGCGTGTCTTTTTGAAACAAATTAGCACGTTACTCTTATATCATATCACATGTGGAATGCCACAATGTTATTTTTCATATATAGTACTCCCCTGTTGCTAAATATATGAAGTTTTGGTAGTTCAATTGAAACTACCAATACGTAGTATATTTAGAATGGAGAAAGTAATATGAATACGATATGAGTTGCATCCCAACCTCAATGTCAAGAGTTATTCAAAACAAAGAATGCATACAAGCATTTAAAGAAAAGCAATGATGATCCACGTCGAGTAGCCACACCGATCACCTTTGACAACACTAGGACTACAAGAATGGTTCTTCAAAAGCAACATCTCTAGAGGTGGAACAACGCGCCAACACCGCCATTGCCAAATTTAACGGAAATGTATTTGTAAGCAGCATAAAGCTCAAGGGAACTGTCTTCCGACATGGTTCTAGGTTTCCCCTGCGTGCAAAGACCAACCAAGGTCGTGTGAGTGGTATTTGATGGAGAATCATGCTGGCATATTGTACTCTTCATTATTTATACCAGCTGCTATGCTTGTCACTAAATACATCGATAACAAGTTTTTCACAGTATGTTCGAACAAACATTTATTTGTTTTTTCTCATACTGCATAGTTGTTATTCCATCAACTATTTTCTAACAAGTCTAGTGAAATTATCAATCTCACTAGTTTGCTAATTGCAATAAATTACGCGTGTATCGTATGGTTTGAAGTGTTTTTTGTATTATGGAATTTTTTGTAAAAATGAAAGTACACATAAAAGTAAAGAGAAGATTGTTTTCACCAGGAAAAATAGATAAAAAAACAAGTAATAGCATCTTTCCAAGTAACAACGGTGCATGATCTTCTTTCGTCGTAGAAACTTCCGCTCAATTTTCTCTATTTTTTAAGTGCGGGACTATATTTCTGTAACCAAAAACACAAAAAACACCAACTAGCACTTTGAAACTTTATATTGTTAGTCCAAATAATTGATAAACATGTTTGATAGGATTATAATATGAAAACTACAAGAATTATAGATATGTGTAGGGTATATAAGGACCCTCCAATCCATTCAATTAGATAGTCGTTGCAAATCCTAGTTTGTATGGAGCCTCCCAGACAACTCCATTTGAAGCCACAAAAAGCACTTGTGCAAGCCACCAACAATTCCAAACCACCTTGGTCGAATAATTCGAACATCTATGATAGTGTGCACATGTGGAATAGTGTCGATCAGAGCATCCGGATGACTTTAGGTCGGACCCTCTAAGCCAGTTGAAAGTTGCCGATTTGTTGTTGATTTTGATCCTTCAAATTGATCATCGAGTGCCTCTAAATTATATTAAGAAGTGTGATTAGAATTCCGGGTCTAGTTTATATATACCCTCACCTATCCCACCATCTCACTTAAATGCTTCAATTCAAATATCCACTTATAAGGGAGAGTTCCAAGTCTTGTGTGAGTTCAATAGGCATTCCACTCCAACATCCATGCATGTCAAACCTTTGAATCTCTCATCCTCTTTGTTTTCAAGTGCATTATTTCTTCCTCATATCCACTGCTAATATGATGTGCCTATTAGATTAATATTTGTTGGGCCCTAAAGTGCAAGGGTTTGTAGAATAAGGGTGCTTAGGTAGAGTTAATCTCCACATATCCGTTTCCAACCGTTGGACCCCGTGCACAGTTGGCCCGTGCGCATGAGATGTCCAAAGGCAAGTGTAGTACCCCGTGCGCATGGGTTCAAAGACCCTGATGAGGACAACGCTACCACAGTTACATCCATTGCCCCTGCTGCTACACATATTGGACCAATTAGTAGAGCTCCCGCATGCCAGTTAAATTATCTTTGAATTTTGTCAGATTGAAATTCGTCATAGTTGCAACTTGCGTACTTCATTTGTGTCCAACAACTGGGAGCAACTAGTATAGAATCAGGTGTTGTGATAGAAAAATAGAAAAAATCAATCTAGGCCATCAATCAACCATGAATGGTACAGATTCTAGTGGAGGCATCTCAGACAACTTAGTGTACATTTCATGAAAACCTCCCTATACTAGTAAGATGTAAAACTCGACTTTTGCAATAACCACCTCGACTTTCTCACAACCAATCGTGGTGTCCTTGGTAATAAGACTATTTTTCAAACATCACGGCGCTGATGTCTCCTCTTTACAGATCAACTTGTTTTTTTAGGTGTTTCTAGCAAAGATATAGGAGTAATTCCGCATCATGTGCATGCAATATGTTCGTGCGTTACCAAATTTCATCTTTCTTTGATTACAAAATCAACACAACACATCTGAACTAACATGAGAAAAAAATAGAAAGTGCACAAGAACATATGTATTATCATTTGAATTTTGCATTGTCTATTTTGCTTGGGCATTTGCAGGTCATCGTTCACAGTTTATATCATAAGAGTAATTATATTTTTATTTTGCAGCCATGAGAGATGACTCGCCAGAGAAACAACCCTACAATCATAACTCAAATACACTCTCACAGAGACTGGTCAAAAAAGGAGTGACACACAACTCCGAAACCCAATTTATTATCGAAATATGTATTTGGCAACCCTGTGACAGATTGCAAAAACGCCACACCACCTGGATGCCCTCCATTCAAATCCGACGCACGAGCTGGATGCCATCAGTTTTTTGATCGTACGGTCGCAATCTCACCACTGGGTTGCTAGAAACGGAGAAGATGGAGTAGAGACATATTTACGCATGCATGCCACCGCGAAGTGAACGCGTACTGATTCATTCGACCAAAGTCAAGTGGTTCCTTTCCTCTCTCACCATGCCGCGATAAGATGCAACCCCTGTTCGCCGCCGTCGCCAATACTCTGTATTCCTCCACCTCGATCCCATAGCTCGTCCTCAATCTCACCTCCGGCCGGGCCGGTCGTCCCCGTAGACTTCTCCATCAACGCCCAGTCGTTCGACTTCGATCTCAACTCCGCCGCTCGTCCTCGACCTCACAGCCGCTCCGCTCGTACACCGACGGCTTGGACGCTTTCCCCGTCTGAGCTGACCTCCGAGATCGTCGTTGTTCTGGTTCCCATATGTGCTCGTCCCTGTTTTGCTTGTTCCTTTTGAGGTGAGCGAGGAAACTCCTCCTTGTAAACACGTCCGAGCTTGTCCTTGCCCTGCTCGTCCCATACAATAGCAGCATTCGTTTGAAGGTGCAGGTGCAGAAGCTAGACAGCACCTTCGTGGACTGATAGGTCCGGGTGCTGGCTGCAACCCTCCATTACATCAACCGTAAGATATAAATTCTAGGTAAGATCTGAATTCTAGGTAGGTGAGTTTTCTGAATTTTGTTGTACTAGCAGAGTAACTAATTCTAGGTGGGTGCTTTTCTAAATTCTGATGTACTAGCAGAGTAGCTAGTAGAGAATAAGCCGCCTGAGTGTGTTGGATCCCGGTGTGCAAAAATGATTGATATATATGCACAGATGTAGCACATGTATCAGTGGCATAACCACATTATTATGATGTATTGCTAATCTGCCTTGACAGAACAGGACATAATCAAGATTATTTGTCGTTGTTCTTTTTCCAAAAATTTATAGTTTCGTCTGATTGAGTATGATTTCTTCTCCACATCTGGACATGATTCAGTTCAGCCATGAGCCATTCATACGATACTTGACAGTTTTGATTGTCTTCGACGCGCACATGATTAGCTCATAGTTTATATGGTGGGTTATATTTATGTTGTGAACAAGAAACTGAAAGTCCAAGCTCTGTTCTGGATGTGACCTTCTTAGACCATCCTGTTGCTAGTTCAAGGAACCATATAATGCTGCCTGGTGAGATTTTTCATCTAGTACATATGCAGAAACTCCAATAGCCTTCTATAAAGTAACATGCTCGCATCAGAATGTTTGTTGTGAGAGTACTTGACCTGGGTTAACATCTTAGCATGACATTCTAAACAAGCAAAATTGCATTTTATTTCATTTCTGGTTGATGTGTCATGAACATATGTTGCCCATATTAACCATATCCATATTCTATTTCTATTTGTTGAAAAAATAACCGGGGTAACTTTTGTGTAAATAACACGGTAATATGTGCATTGCAGACCTGTAATGTAGGTGCAAACACCAGGATATTTTTAGACCCGAAGAAAAAGTTATTGAAAACATACCCATCGTAAATTCTTTGTAAGTAGTATGGTATATATGCACCATATACCTGATAATTTACGTATAAACACCATAGTAACTATGCCCATGAGAGGATTGTTGAAAATATACCCCGGTAATTTTTGTGTAAATAGCATGATAATATAGGCACCACAGACGTGATAACCTACGTGCGAACATCATGTTAACTTTGACCATGGGAAAGAAAATTATCGAAAAGATACACCTGGTAAATTAAGTGTAAATAGCATGATAATATACGCACCGCAGACCTGATAATTTAGGTGATAACATCATGGAAATTGGAACCCGAGTAGAAAAAATGTTGAAACATACCCCCCCCCCTAAATTTATTTGAAAATAGCGGTAATATACGAACCGCATACCCAATAACTTGTGCAGTAACTTTGACCAAAGAGGGGAAAAGATTGTTGAAAACTATACCACGGCAACTTACGTGAAAATAGCACGGTAATGTATGAACTTCATACCCGATAACTTACGTAAAAGCAGCGCAGTAACTTTGACCAAGGGGAAAATAGTTGTTGAAAAACATACCCTGATAACTTATGTGAAAATAGCACGGTAATGTATGACCCACATACCCAATAATATACGTAGAAAATAGCATATCGTTTTTCTTCTACTAAAAAAAGTACAGTAGTACCTTATGTTCCTCTATTCTATAGAAAGGATGATCTTTGTTGGCCTTGTTCTGCTGAATTTTGCATCGCTGCTACAAAGAAACTGATTGGTTTTGTTTTTGAAGGCATAAGAAATGCGAGTTTTGTTTAGCTATATATGATGTTACAATTGTTGCTCGTTTGGTAACTACTGATGAAATAAGAGCATTTTAGCTATACATTTTTGTTGCTAACAACATATGAAAAATATTGGTGACTTTTGTTAGTATCGGACGATAACTTTCGACCCCAACAAAAGGGTGATAACTTTGAAAAAAGTTTAGATTTTCATGTCCTGGTAACATCTGTGTAAACACCATGATAATTTACGTGTCGCATGTGCAGTAAGTTAGATACCGCACAAGCGGTAACTTACATAGCCCATGCCTGATTACCTTTTGGACTTAGATTTTTTTACTAAAACATACCCGATAACTATTATGTGTATAATATGATATTTTATGCACCACACGCCTCATAAATTACGTGCAACACCATGGTAAGTTTTACTGAGGGAAAACACCCTCGAAAACTTACGTGAAAATAGCATGATAAAATACAAAGTACATATCCGATAATTTACGTACAAACAACGTGGTAACTTGGACTAAGAGAAATTTGTTGAAAAACATAACCCTGATAATTTATGTGAAAATAACACCGTAATACACGAATCGCATATCCGATAACTTGCATACAGACATTGTGTTAATTTTGACCAAGGAGAAAAAGAAGTTGTCGAAAACATACCTCGATAATTTATGTGAAAATAGAACGCTAACATACGAACAACATCCCCGATAACTTACATCCAAACATTGCGGTAATTTTTTACCAAAAAGAGGAAATATTGTTCAAAAACATACGCCGGTAACTTATGTGAAAATAATACAGTAATATACGAACCACATATCCGATAACTGATAATATACGAAATCCATACCTGATAACATAAGTACAGACACCACGGTAATTTTTTGGTAAGGCTACCAGTTTGGATTTTCAATGATCACAGTCTTTTATTTTTGTTCAATCTTGTCTCAGGAAGATACAAATAGCATGTACATTGTGTCTAATCACAAAAGTTTGCTAGCTCAGCTGGAAATTACATCTCATTTAGTATGGGAGGGTTTGGGTTCGATCCTCTAATGTCCCATTTTTTCTGTCTATTTTTAAACTGCCGGCGGCCCAGAAAATCGGGAGGGGGTTCGTTCCAGAGGTGCAGGGTCCTCTCAAGAGAGGAGGCGGGATCGAAGGAAGGGGGTGGTATGATACTTTTGCAATCTGTCACATGGGTGCTAGTTATCACAGTCCATTTATTATATATAAGACATGGCGATTTGGTGCCCGGGCAGATATGGTCCCGAAATCCTGGTCGTTCCTTCCTGTTTTGGGATGCGTGAAAGTCGCATTTAGTGGTTCGAGGTGAACTGTGGGAAACGGAATTAACACAGTTATACGGTAGAGAACAGTTCCATACAGAGGGGACAGGTAGGCGAGTGCCGTGTGGATTCGAAATCTCCTGGTCCTCTCCGTGCGGCGGAGATTCTGGGCCGTGGCGCAGGAAAGTTTATTTGTAACTGGTCCTGTTATTCTCCGGCGTTCGCTAGCTATGGCGCCAGATGCGAGCTACCCTTCCGCGCAAGTGCCATGTGCGGTCCTCGGCACCTCCCAAGGCTCCCACTGAGACGAGAGTTCCTAAGCAACGCGGAATCCTGGACCAGCAGCCTCTGCGACCTCCTTCGGCACCAGCACAGCCGCCATGGCCGCCGCGGTTCGTCAGCCCGGTTGCGGTCTTCTCATGGACTTCTACACAGACGCGCGCATGTCCTGTCTGTGGTGACTAGGGTCGCAGAGCGGCCTCAGGAGGCGACCGGGGACAGAGAGAGGCCACAACGGTGGTGGCGGACATGGCGGCCATGGATATTACTCATGATATTTCGTATTACGTGCACTGGTGTGTGTGGTATGGAGGGCGCAGCTGTGTTGCATGCTACCTGACTGAGAGGTGCTCGCTCTGCACTGCCCGCTGTAGGAGCACAGTGTGCACATCGTCCACGGCCCGAGCGCTCGAATGCCTACCGACACTGCTGTTCTGGACGCTGCGCGTGCTTGCATCATACATGCGCCGGCGCGTAGAGCAGAAGCCGCTGCTCTGCTAGTCCACTCGTCGGAATCTTCTTCTCTTTGAAGCTGGAGGGGCCTCCATACTTTTTGCCAAACCACGCTGCCTAAACCCCATCGTCTTGTCTTCCTCACCCTATCATTCGTCGTCTTCCTCTCTCCCAGTTCCTCACCTCGTCCCCTCACGCAGGCCGCCCTCGCCATGCTGCTCTTTCACAGCGAGCAACTACGTGTCTACAGGAAACACAAGCCCATCGACCGTCCTGCGAACATCCAAGCCCGTTGCATTTCAGGGTGTTTGACGTCGTATTAGAGCCACGAACAGAAATACATGCAGCGTAGCTAGCGTAGGCAACCAAAAAAAGCGGAAAACAGTAACTAACAACCAAATAATCCGTTGGTTATCCAGCGTGAACTATGCCCCGCAAGGCCCAGGAAAATGGCAGGGCCGTTAGTTCGATGGACCGGGATGACGCTTTCCTCAACTAATAGCAATAAATGCGGTGGGCCGGTTAAAGTTTCCTTCTAAATACACACCAGATACAAAGCACAAATACGTGAGATTGGGGCAATCTCGAGGAGTAGCGATGGTCGGGATATCAGGAGCATCTGAGACCGGGCTCAGAACCGAATTTTCGGAATAACACACTCAACTTGAATTGTAAGTAGGCCATTATATGAAGCACTTCTTAAGCGTGAACAGAAACACCAGTTACACTGAAAATATATCAGCACTCTTTTTACACACAAAGGTGTGGTTATTTTCGCACACAGAGCTTCCTTCACTTCGCCGCTCTCAATAAGTCAAAGTGCTAGTGAAATGATCTGGAAAATCGATAGCAGAAGCTATCCAATGCATCTGTTCTTCTGCTGCTATGTCCTCTGTTCCTATCTAAGCCTGGGCATCCAGTTGTCAAATCTACCTGCACAAAAATGAAAGCATATGGAATTATGAAAAGTTAGTTTCTTGCATAATTAGATAAATCTAAATAGATGGTTATCATAGATGAGGTGGCAGCATGGAATTATTTTTCACTACATAAAAAGGAAGCACATTCATGTAAAAAAGCAATGCCTTCTCAAACCTATGTAGATTAATTAGGACCTCTAACAACTCTAAACCTGGATCTCCTTTTCTAGACACCAAACTTGGAACATCAAAGAGAAAATGGTTTCGTCAATGGACCAACCTACAGGAGAGCAACATGCATATGGACAGGAACTGTAGCAGAAGAAAACATGAACTGTATTTAGTATAGGAACCGAAGCTTCATATTAAATCTCAGAAAAGGAGAATATGGACAGGAACTGCAGCTTCATATAAAGTCCTTGTCTTTAAAGTTTTGGTACGTTCCTGTTATAACTTTTCAATTCTGACATTTTTCTAAATTGATAGCCTAAGGTAATATTCGACAAACACAACTTTAACATAGTTGGGCAAACATTATTATACATTCAATCACAAGGTCCAGTTGTCAGCCCATTGACCAGATTTCAATAACAAGAATTCGATGGCAGTTATAGCAAGACGACGAAGTGGTAGCTTCAAAGCAAGAAGAATAACAAACCTCTATTTTTTTTAAGAGCATGCCCTTACATCATGGACACCACTTCCTTACAAATGCTACATTTGTGTGTGAAGAGAACATGAAAGTTTGCACAGCATGAGCTTACTGCATGTATCATATACTGCAAATGCAATACAGAGAGAAACTACAGTCTCCAAATTTGGTTCCTAAAATCACTAAATTATTCATCGATGACAGAACTGCAATCTATTGGAGATACAGTAGCAACCAAGAAAGCTGAGGCCATCTTCCTCCATTGAAAATTTGATTCCCTGAAACATATAATTGCAAGAGAAAATGGAGGTCGTACCAAATTTCAGAAGAAACTTTTTAGCAATCTGACAAAATCTGTAATAGTTGTGCACGTTCAACCTATCCTTGACCAACCGGAGTATACAATTCCCCCCTGTTCTACAAGTTTCGCTAGCAAGGCGAAGATATACATGGTACTGGAGTATGTAATAAATGGCAGAGAGCTATTTGAGAAAATCGTAATGATTCTTCTCCTTATGCTCTCAGTGTACTAACTGCTAAGCGTGATTCAGGAACTTACGAAGAAAATTCCAGAGATGTAATAGACTTCACATGCATGCTAGTACATCTCCAACACTCCCTAATACGTACTCTGAAGGGCAAGCAGTCTGAACTCTGAAATTAATTTTGAGAAAATAGGAATCCAACGAACATAAACGTCATCCAAGAATGAATTCCTCACCGTCCCGGTCGAGGAAGAACACCTGGCGCGCGCGGCCATCGGGTTGCGTCTTCGCGAACAAGTCTGTGCCAGGGTTCTTCAGCTTGGTCGCAAACCTGTCGGAATCCGGCACAGAGAAGGCCAGGTGATGCCTCCTGGATTCCTGGGTAGATGCACGAGTGGAGGAGGAGACCGCGGCGGCGGCGGCCAGGGTCCTGGTCGATGATGCGCAGTATGGCGTCGAGAGGCGCCTGGAGGAGGAGCGGTGGGCGTAGTCCTCTCGCAAGCACCGGATCTGACCGCCGCCGCCATCGGCGAGCTACAGGGAGATGGGCTAGTGGGGATCTTGTTTGAAGGACAAGGAGGCGAAACAATAATGAGAAGCAAAGGGACGTTTTTGCAAATAAGGATGCGGTTGTGAGTACAGATCGCTCCGCCTGGATCTGGGCCATTCATCTTCAATCCAACGATCCAGCTTCCTTTTTCTATTTTTGCACCTAATACCTAGATTCTATACTAGTTGCTCCCCCAACAACCGGGAGCGACTAGTATAGAATCTGAGCTTACAGTGCAAAAATAGAAAAAAATGACATGGGCCGTTGGATTAGAAATCGATGGCACATATTCTGGAGTGTGGGATCTGTACTCACGGTCACAAAAGTTTGTGCAGAAAGGTCCTCCGATTCTGAATAATTATGTGCAAACGACTGAACCCTCTCGCACATCTCCGTTCTCTTTGCCGGCTGTGGCGGCGATCCAGATCCGGCGGGAGGCCGCCGCCGTGCGTGGCCCCTCCCCTAACTACTCCGCCACCCAGGCCGTCTGGATCCACCTCCGGGCACCCCGACGTCGCGCTCCACATCATCGTCTCGGCCACATCCAGCTCTGCCACGGTCTGCTCCACAGGAGCACCACCCGACCTTCACCGTGCTGGACTATATGACGGGTTGGTGACTGGTCGGAAGTCCCACATCACGGACGTGTTCGCGATGACGCAGATCGACGGCTGCATGTGCCAGGTCCTCGATCACCATGGTGAGGGACTCATTATGAGATGATGCTTATGTTCGTTGAATTTCTATTTTATAACATTTTTTAGTTTTTTAATTGTTAGCTTCCTGTATGCGTGTCTATGTTTGATCTATTCATTCCGGATCCAGCAATAGCATGCTGATTAGTGCATGATTTAGTTGTGGTAATGTGTATTCTACTGGCTGATGACAAGCTTGGTGTATCACTATTGAACTGCTTTCCAATCAGCCAAAGTGATGGAAATTTGAGCTTCCCCAGTCCAGGGGTTATTTAGACTTGCTCTACTGTTAAATAAACCGAAACACTTCCAGAGTTCTTTAGATGTTTTTTCCTTCTCTGTAGCAACTAGTAAGACATTGGTTTTATATAAAGGAAACCAGAGAGGGGGGCTCTCTTTTTTTCTTCAAAAGAAAGTTGTGATATTGTGTCAAAAAACACACAGGTCTAAAGATTACACAAACTAAAATTGGCCATCATTACCATCTCCTTTAACCATCTTAAACAATGCCCAAACTCTTGATTTTCTATACTGAAAGGGAATATGTACCAACTACCAATACTTCACACAATAGATACTTGTCCATGTTTATTAGTCAAGTTTTGATCTTGGTCAAGTACAATGTTATTACTCTGTTAAAAATTGGCGCTGATGCTCTAGTAAGTCTGACAAGCAAGTCATATTGGGATGTATGAGATGTGACAATAGACTTCTAGCTTTATATGCTCCACGGAAATGCATCATTTGTATGATAGCAGTGTTCCGTGATGCAAGGACATGCTCTAAGAATAATATAACACAAGAGTGGAGGTTTGCACTTCTTGCTTTGAAGACTACCATTTATGCACACCATCAAATTATTTGTTTACTATTGATTTAGAATAATAATTTGCATCTGTCAAACATTCATAAAGTATGTTCTTCAGCTCATAAGTTTGAGCGATGAGGGTTACTTGCCTTTAAATCAATGCTCGGTTGCAATTTTCTTATTCTATACGAGCATTCCTGAATCATACTGTTCTGGTTGATTGGAAGTCAGGTGAACTTGATATTGAACAAAACAATTAAGAGTTGGAACTTGTAACAACATCAAGTTACACCTTCACTTTTCTGATGATACAAGTGATCGGTCATTGTTAAGCTTTGAATATATTTTGCCATATGGTATTCTTGTTCTTTTCTCTTCACTGGTCTGCCATACGTTTTTGTGATGCAGCATTCTAACAAGGCTCCACTCATTTATTGTAAGATGTTACATTTTCCTCATCTACGAGTTAGAAAAAAAACTTAACACCCATTCTTAATTGTGAAGCACACACATGATTAGGACATGAACTGTTATTCAAGCCTAGAAATTTGTATTATTAATATTAAATACTTTTTAAGCACTACACCTCTGCTGCAGGCAATTCTTTTGGGTTATTCTACTGATGTTGGTATTTCACTTGCAAAGGATGTAGCACTCTGGTCAATGTTTTCAGTTCTGACAATCTTACTTAATTTTCATGCTAGTCACCTAAATGTGCTATTCTAGTGGTTAAAGTACAACATATATGCTTGTTACAGCTTGCTCTGTTTTTCTCCCTTACAACCATTTAGTCTACCAACGATCATAATTATTTTCAATTTCTTTTCTTCTGATGTGAACTATAATTTTTTTTCTTAATTTGTCTTCATTTGTAGATGGATGATGCTTTAACAACCAGAAGCATCAGGAGTACATATGGAGAGAAGAAGCGCTTAGCATAGGCTTCCCTTGCTTACAATTGCAGGAGCAAAACTCATTTGTCTGCATGATAATTTAAATCCTTTGTTGTCGGTCATGTGCTATAAATGGTCCTGTCATGTTAATCAGGCCATGTATATGGATCAGAGTGGACAAGGTATAGAATACCTTGTGAAATTCATTTTCGCCATCCTATTGAGATGTGGGTGTTTATTACTAGAGAAGCTTAATGTTGACTTTAATTTAGTGTTGCATAATAGTTATAAATGAATTTAGTAGTTTTCTTGTTTAATTGCTAGAGCCCTCTACATTTATCAAGATATATGTTCATTGTATTTACTTCAATCATTTCGATCATTGCGGCATTTCTGTTGCTTGGCTGTGAAGATCAAGCAACAAGACTGGCAAATATAGTTTGTAATAAGTTTAGAAGGTGCTCACCAAGTCTGGAATAAATTATTATTTTTGCCTTGAGGGACAGTTTTCTTTCTGCCATATCTATTTTGTTTACTAAACATAAGTTTGGCCTGTACATTTAGTTCTTAATTTTTAGAGAGAACATGTGCGTTGAGTTGTGCTTGAACCTTGAAGGGGATGGGTCAACTTTCTCACGTACTGAAATATTGACAAGCTTCTAGGGGGATGACATCAACGTTGTGCTAATTTGGAAATGGACGAGTGACTTGAGGTTGTAACTGTAAAAGTCATGTTTTATATTCAAGTGTTGGTAGGGGGGTTTTCGTGAAATGGACATTAAGTGGGAACATGCCCCTCCACCAGAATCTGTACCATTGATCTCTAATCCAGTGGCTCAGGTTGCTTTTTCTATTTTTGCACTGGGAGCTCAGATTCTATACTAGTCACTCCCCCAACAACTAGGCCAAGTTGTTAACGATACCCCACTTCATCAATAACGCTTTCATATTATTTCGCAATATTCATGTTGCAAATTTTAGTTCTTGCTTATTTTTCATTTGCGTGCCAGAATTAGACCTTTGTGGTGATCATGCTCTAGCTGAAGGAAATATGCCCTAGAGGAAATAATAAAGTTATTATTTATTTCCTTATATCATGATAAATGTTTATTATTCATGCTAGAATTGTATTAACCGGAAACTTAGTACATGTGTGAATACATAGACAAACAGAGTGTCACTAGTATGCATCTACTTGACTAGCTCGTTGAATCAAAGATGGTTAAGTTTCCTAGCCATAGACATGAGTTGTCATTTTATTAACGGGATCACATCATTAGAGAATGATGTGATTGACTTGACCCATTCTGTTAGCTTAGCACGATGATCGTTTAGTTTGTTGCTACTGCTTTCTTCATGACTTATACATGTTCCTCTGACTATGAGATTATGCAACTCCTGAATACCGGAGGAACACTTTGTGTGCTACCAAACGTCACAACGTAACTGGGTGATTATAAAGGTGCTCTACAGGTGTCTCCGATGGTACTTGTTGAGTTGGCATAGATCGAGATTAGGATTTGTCACTCCGATTGTCAGAGAGGTATCTCTGGGCCCTCTCGGTAATGCACATCACTATAAGCCTTGCAAGCAATGTGACTAATGAGTTAGTTGCGGGATGACGCATTACGGAACGAGTAAAGATACTTGTCGGTAACGAGATTGAACTAGGTATTGAGATACCGACGATCGAATCTCAGGCAAGTAACATACCGATGACAAAGGGAACAACGTATATCGTTATGTGGTTTGACCGATAAAGATCTTCGTAGAATATGTAGGAGCCAATATGAGCATCCAGGTTCCTCTATTGGTTATTTACCGGAGATGAGTCTCGGTCATGTCTACATAGTTCTCGAACCCGTAGGGTCCGCACGCTTAACGTTCGGTGACGATTGGTATTGTGAGTTTATGTGTTTTGATGTACCGAAGGTTGTTAGGAGTCTCAGATGAGATCAGGGACATGACGAGGAGTCTCTAAATGTTCGAGACGTAAAGATCGATATATTGGAAGGCTATATTCGGACATCAGAAAGGTTCTGAGTGGTTCGGGTATTTATCGGAGTACCGGAGAGTTACGGGAATTCGCCGGAGAGTATATGGGCCTTATTGGGCTTTAGGGGAAAGAGAGAGGGGAGGCTGCGTGACCTCCAAGGCCTAGTCCGAATTGGACTAGGGGGAGGGGCGGCGCCCCCTCCTTCCTTCTCTTCTCTTTTCCCTTTCCTTCTCTCCTACTCCTACTACATGGAAGGGGGGATCCTACTCCCGGTGGGAGTAGGACTCCCCAGGGCGCGCCATAGTAGAGGGCCGGCCCTCCCCCTCCCTAACTCCTTTATATGCGGGGGAGGGGGCACCCCATGAACACACAAGTTGATCAGTTGATCTTTTAGCCGTGTGCGGTGCCCCCCTCCACCATAATCCACCTCGGTCATATCGTAGCGGTGCTTAGGCGAAGCCCTGCGTCGGTAGCATCATCATCACCATCATCATGCCGTCGTGCTGACGGAACTCTCTCTCAAAGCTCTGCTGGATCGGAGTTCGTGGGACGTCACCGAGTTGAACGTGTGCTGAACTCGGAGGTGCCATACGTTTGGATCGGTTGGATCGTGAAGACATACGACTACATCAACCGCGTTCTCATAACGCTTCCGCTTACGGTCTACGAGGGTACATGGACAACACTCTCCCCTCTCATTGCTATGCATCACCATGATCTTGCGTGTGCGTAGGAAATTTTTGAAATTACTGCGTTCCCCAACAGTGGCATCCGAGCCAGGTTTATGCGTAGATGCCATATGCACGAGTAGAACACAAAGGAGTTGTGGGCGTGGGTATACACATATTTCTTGACGTCACTAGTTGATTCTTGATTCAGCGGCATTGTTGGATTAAGTGGCCCAGATAGACATTACGCATACGCTTACGCGAGACTGGTTCTACCGACGTGCTTCGCACATAGGTGGCTAGTGGGTGTCTGTTTCTCCAGCTTTAGTTGAATCGGATTCAATGAACAGGGTTCTTTCTGAAGATCAAAAAGCAATCACTATACCGCGTTGTGGTTTTTGATGCGTAGGTAAGAACGGTTCTTACTCGGCCCGCAGCAGCCACGTAAAACTTGCAACAACAAAGTAGAGGACATCTAACTTGTTTTTGCAGGGCATGTTGTGATGTGATATGGTCAAGACGTGATGAGATAGAAAATGTTGTATGAGATGATCATGTTTTGTTAAAGTTATCGGCAACTGGCAGAAGCCTAATGGTTGTCTCTTTATTTTTTAAGATGCAAGCGCCATACAATTGCTTTACTTTATCGCTATGTGATAGCAATAGTTGCAAAAGCAATAGTTGGCGAGACGACCATATGATGACACGTTGATAGAGATCAAGATGATGGAGATTATGGTGTCATGCCGGTGACGATAGAGATCATGACGGTACTTTGGAGATGGAGATCAAAGGCGCAAGATGATCATGGCCATATCATGTCACATATTTTGATTGCATGTGATGTTTATCCTTTATGCATCTTATTTTGCTTAGTTCGGCGTTAGCATTATAAGATGATCTCTCAATTTCAAGGTAAAAGTGTTCTCCCTGAGTATGCTCTGTTGCGATAGTTCTTCGTGCTGAGACACCACGTGATGATCGGGTGTGATAAGCTCTACATTCACATACAACGGGTGCAAACTAGTTTTGCACACACAGAATACTCGGGTTAAACTTGACGAGCCTAGCATATGCAGATATGGCCTCGGAACACTAGAGACCGAAAGGTCGAGCGTGAATCATATAGTAGATATTATCAACAGAGTGATGTTCACCATTGAAAACTACTCCATCTCATGTGATGATCGGACATGGTTTAGTTGATTTGGATCACGTGATCATTTAGATGACTAGAGAGATGTTTATCTAAGTGAAAGTTCTTAAGTAATATGATTAATTAAACTTTAAATTTATCATGAACTTAGTCCTGGTAGTATTTGCATATCTATGTTGTAGATCAAATGCTCGCGTATAACTTCCCCGTTTTATTTATGATATGTTCCTAGAGAAAAACTATGTTGAAAGATGCTAGTAGAAATGGTACGGACTTGGTCCATGATCTGAGGATTATCCTCATTGTTGCACAGAAGAATTATGTCCTTGATGCATCGCTAGGTGACAGACCTATTGCAGGAGCATATGCAGGCGTTATGAACGTTTGACAAGCTCAGTATGATGACTACTTGATAGTTTTGTGCACCATGCTTTACGGCTTAGAACCGGGACTTCAAAAATGTTTTGAATGCCACGGAGCATATAAGATGTTCCAAGAGTTGAAATTGGTATCTCATAGTCATGCCCGTGTCAAGAGGTATGAGACCTCTGACAGTACTTTGCCTACAAGATGGAGGAGAATAGCTCAATGAGTGAGCATGTGCTCAGAATGTCTGAGTACTACAATCACTTTAATCAAGTGGGAGTTAATCTTCCTGATAAGATAGTGATTGACAGAGTTCTCTAGTCACTATCACCAAGTTACTGGAACTTTGTGATGAACTATAATATGCAAAGGATGACGAAAGTAATTCCCAAGCTCTTCGCGATGCTGAAATCGGCGAAGGTAGAAATCAAGAAAAGCATCAAGTGTTGATGGTTGACAAGACCACTAGTTTCAAGTAAAAGGGCAAGGGAAAGAAATGGAACTTCAAGAAGAATGGAAAGAAAGTTGCCACTCCCATGAAGAAGCCCAAAGCTAGACCCAAGCCTGAAACTGAGTGCTTCTACTGCAAAGGAAATGGTCAGTGGAAGTGGAACTGCCCTAGATACTTGGCGGATAAGAAGGATGGCAAAGTGAACAAAGGAATATTTGATATACATGTTATTGATGTGTACTTTACTAGTGTTTATAGCAAACCCCTCGGTATTTGATACTGGTTCAGTTGCTAAAAGTAGTAACTCGAAACGGGAGTTGCAAAATAAACAAAGACTAGTTGAGGGCGAGGTGACGATGTGTGTTGAAAGTAATTCCAAGGTTGATAAGATCACCATCGCACACTCCCTTTACCTTCGGGGTTAGTGTTGAACCTAAAATAAATGTTATTTGGTGTTTGCGTTGAGCATAACATGATTGAATCATGTTTATTTCAATACGGTTATTCATTTAAGTCAAAGAATAATTGTTATTCTATTTACATGAATAAAACCTTCTGTGGTCATACACCCAAGGTGAATGGTTTATTGAACCTCGATCGTAGTGCTACATATATTTATAATATTGAAGCCAAAAGATGCAAAGTTAATGATGATAGTGCAACTTATTTGTGGCACTGCCGTTTAGGTCATATTGGTGTAAAGCGCATGAAGATACTCCATGTTGATGGGCTTTTGGAATCACTTGATTATGAAACACTTGATTCTTGCGAACCATGCCTCATGGGCAAGATGACTAAGACTCCATTCTCCGGAACAATGGAGCGAGCAACAGACTTGTTGGAAATAATACATACTGATGTATGCAGTCCGATGAGTGTTGAGGCTCGTGGCAAGTATCGTTATTTTCTGAGCTTCAAAGATGATTTGAGTAAGATATGGGTATATCTTCTTGATGAAACATAAATCTGAAACATTTGAAAAGTTCAAATAATTTCAGAGTGAAGTGGAAAATCATCGTAACAAGAAAATAAAGTTTCTACGATCTGATCATGGAGGAGAATATTTGAGTTACGAGTTTGGTCTTCATTTGAAACAATGTGGAATAGTTTCGCAACTCACGCCACCTGGAACACCACAACGTAATGGTGTGTCAGAACATCGTAACCGTACTTTATTAGATATGGTGCAATCTATGATGTCTCTTACCGATTTACCACTATCGTTTTGGGGTTATGCATTAGAGACAGATGTATTCACGATTAATAGGGCACCATCTAAATCCGTTGAGACGACGCCATATGAACTGTGGTTTGGTAAGAAACCAAAGTTGTCATTTCTTAAAGTTTGGGGTTGCGATGCTTATGTGAAAAAGTTTCATCCTGGTAAGCTCAAACCCAAATCGGAGAAATGTGTCTTCATAGGATACCCAAAGGAGACAGTTGGGTACACCTTCTATCACAGATCCAAAGGCAAGACATTCGTTGCTAAGAATGGATCCTTTCTAGAGAAGGAGTTTTTCTCGAAAGAAGTGAGTGGGAGGAAAGTAGAACTTGATGAGGTAACTGTACTTGCTCCCTTATTGGAAAGTAGTTCATCACAGAAATCTGTTCCTGTGACTCCTACACCAATTACTGAAGAAGCTAATGATGATGATCATGTAACTTCAGATCAAGTTACTACTGAACCTCGTAGTTCAACCAGAGTGAGATCCGCACCAGAGTGGTACGGTAATCCTGTTCTGGATGTCATGTTACTTGACCATGACAAACCTACGAACTATGAGGAAGCGATGAAGAGCCTAGATTCCGCGAAATGGCTTGAGGCCATGAAATCTGAGATGGGATCCATGTATGAGAACAAAGTATGGACTTTGATTGACTTGCCCAATGATTGGCAAACCATACAAAATAAATGGATCTTCAAGAGGAAGACGGGCACTGATAGTAGTGTTACTATCTACAAAGCTCGAATTGTCGCAAAAATGTTTTCGACAAGTTCAAGGTATCGATGCTTAAAAGTCTGTCCGAATCATGTTAGCAGTTGCCGCATTTTATGAAATCTAGCAAATGGATGTCAAAACTGCATTTCTTAATGGATTTCTTAAAGAAGAGTTGTATATGATGCAACCCGAAGGTTTTGTCGATCCTAAAGGCGCTAACAAAGTAAGCAAGCTCCAGCGATCCATCTATGGACTGGTGAAAGCATCTCGGAGTTGGAATATATGCTTTGATAAAGTGATCAAAGCATATGGTTTTATACAGACTTATGGTGAAGCCTGTATTTACAATAAAGTGAGTGGGAGCACTACAACATCTCTGATAAGTATATGTGAATGACATATTGTTGATCAGAAATAATGTAGAATTTTCTGGAAAGCATAAAGGAGTGTCTAAAAAGAGTTTTTCAAAGAAAGACCTCGATAAAGCTGCTTACACATTGAGCATCAAGATCTATAGAGATAGATCAAGATGCTTGATAAGTTTTTTCAATGAATACATACCTTGACAAGATTTTGAAGTAGTTTAAAATGGAATAGTCAAAGAAGGAGTTCTTGCCTGTGTTGCAAGGTGTGAAGTTGAGTAAAGACTCAAAACCCGACAAAAGCAGAAAATAGAAAGAGAATGAAAATCCATTCCCTATGCCTCAGTCACAGGTTCTATAAAGTATGTTATGTTGTTTGACAGTCCTATTGTACACCTTAACATGATTCTGGCAAGGGAGTACAATAGTAATCTAGGAGTAGATCACTGGACAGCGGTCAAAATTATCCTTAGAGGACTAAGGAAATAGTTCTCGGTTATGGAGGTGATAAAAGATTTTGTCGTAAAGAGTTACGTCGATGCAAGCTTTTTACATCGATCTAGATGACTCTAAGTCTCGATCTGGATACATATTGAAAGTGGGAGCAATTAGCTAGAGTAGCTCCATGCAGAGCATTGTAGACATAGAAATTTGCGAAATACATGCGGATCTGAATGTTGCAGACCTGTAGACTAAACTTCTCTCACAAGCAAAACATGATCACTCTTTGGGTGTTAATCACATAACAATGTGAACTAGATTATTGACTCTAGTAAATGACACGTCTCCATCATATCTACTTTTCCAAACACTTTTGCCCTTGTTTTGGACTCTAACTTGCATGATTTGAATGGAACTAACCCGGACTGACGCTGTTTTCAACAGAATTGGAATGGTGTTATTTTTGTGCAGAAGTAAAAGTTCTCGGAATGACCTGAAAATCAATGGAGATTATTTCTGAAATATATAAAAAATATTGGCGAAAAGATCCACATCAGGGGGCCCACACCCTATCCACGGGGGTGGGGGTGCGCCCTACCCCCCGGGCGCGCCCCCCTGCCTCGTGGGCCCCTTGACGCTCCACCGACCTCAAACTTGACTCCATATATTCACTTTCAGGGAGAAAAAATCAGAGAGAAGGATTCATCGCGTTTTATGATACGGAGCCGTCGCTAAGCGCTAATCTCTCTCGAGAGGGCTGATCTAGAGTTCGTTCGGGGCTTCGGAGAGGGGAATCCGTCGCCATCGTCATCATCAACCTTCCTCCATCACCAATTTCATGATGCTCACCGCCGTGTGTGAGTAATTCCATCGTAGACTTGCTGGACGGTGATGGGTTGGATGAGATTTATCATGTAATCGAGTTAGTTTTGTTAGGGTTTGATCCCTAGTATCCATTATGTTCTGAGATTGATGTTGCTATGACTTTGCTATGCTTAATGCTTGTCACTAGGGCCCGAGTGCCATGATTTCAGATCTGAACCTATTATGTTTTCATCAATATATGAGAGTTCCTGATCCTATCTTGCAAGTCTAGTCACCTATTATGTGTTATGATCCGTTAACCCCGAAGTGACAATAATCGGGACCACTCCCGGTGATGACCGTAGTTTGAGGAGTTCATGTATTCACTGAGTGTTAATGCTTTGGTATGGTACTCTATTAAAAGGAGGCCTTAATATCCCTTAGTTTCCAATAGGACCCCGATGCCACGGGAGGGTAGGACAAAAGATGGCATGCAAGTTCTTTTCCATAAGCACGTATGACTATATTCGGAATACATGCCTACATTACATTGATGAACTGGAGCTAGTTCTGTGTCACCCTATGTTATGACTGTTACATGATCGATCGCATCCGACATAATTCTCCATCACCGATCCAATGCCTATGAGCTTTTCATATATTGTTCTTCGCTTATTTACTTTTCCGTTGCTACTGTTACCATCACTATAAAACCCAAAAATATTACTTTTGCTACCGTTACCACTACTATCATATTACTTTGCTGTAGATATTAAGTTTCCAGGTGTGGTTGAATTGACAACTCAGCTGCTAATACTTGAGAATACTCTTTGGCTCCCTGATACATCTCCAACGTATCTATAATTTTTGATTCCTCCATGCTATATTATCTACTATTTTGGACATTATTGGGCTTTATTATCCAGTTTTATATTATTTTTGGGACTAACCTATTAACCGGAGGCCCAACCCAGAATTGTTGTTTTTTTTGCCTATTTTAGGGTTTCGAAGAAAAGGAATATCAAACGGAGTCCAAACGGAATGAAACCTTCGGGAACGTGATTTTCTCAACGAATACAACTCAGGAGACTTGGACCCTACGTCAAGCCAATTAACAGGAGGCCACGAGGTAGGGGGGCGCGCCTGCCCCCCCAGGCGCGCCCTCCACCCTCGTGGGCCCCCTGTTGCTCCACCGACGTACTTCTTCCTCCTATATATATCCACGTACCTCCAAACGATCAGAGACGAAGCCAAAAACCTAATTCCACCGCCGCAACTTTCTGTATCCACGATATCCCATCTTGGGGCCTGTTCCGGAGCTCCGCTGGAGGGGGAATCGATCACGGAGGGCTTCTACATCATCGTCCAAGTCCCTCCGATGAAAAGTGAGTAGTTTATTTCAGACCTACGGGTCCATAGTTAGTAGCTAGATGGCTTCTTCACTCTTTTTGGATATCAATACAATGTTCTCCCCCTCTCTCGTGGAGATATATTCGATGTAATCTTGTTTTTGCGGTGTGTTTGTTGAGACCGATGAATTGTGGGTTTATGATCAAGTCTATCTATGAATAATATTTGAATCTTCTCTGAATTCTTTTATGTATGATTGGTTAACTTTGCAAGTCTCTTCGAATTATCAGTTTGGTTTGGCCTACTAGATTGGTTGTTCTTGCCATGGGAGAAGTGCTTAGCTTTGGGTTCGATCTTACGGTGTCCTTTCCCAGTGATAGAAGGGGCAGCAAGGCACGTATTGTATTGTTGCCATCGAGGATAACAAGATGGGGTTTTTATCATATTGCATGAAACTATCCCTCTACATCATGTCATCTTGCTTAAGGCGTTACTTTGTTTTTAACTTAATACTCTAGATGCATGCTGGATAGCGGTCGATGAGTGGAGTAATAGTAGTAGATGCAGGCAGGAGTCAGTCTACTTGTCTCGGACGTGATGCCTATATACATGATCATACCTAGATATTCCCATAACTATGCTCAATTCTGTCAATTGCTCAACAGTAATTTGTTCACCCACCGTAGAATACTTATGTTCTTGAGAGAAGCCACTAGTGAAACCTATGGCCCCCGGGTCTCTTTCTCATCATATCAATCTCCATCACTTTATTATTGCTTTGCTTTTACTTTGCCTTTTACTTTTTACTTTGCATCTCTATACCAAAAATACCAAAAATATTATTTATCATCTCTATCAGATCTCACTTTCGTAAGTGACTGTGAAGGGATTGACAACCCCTAAGCGCGTTGGTTGCGTTGAGCTATTGTTTTTGTGTAGGTACGAGGGACTCGCGCGTAGCCTCCTACTGGATTGATACCTTGCTTCTCAAAAACTGAGGGAAATACTTATGCTACTTTGCTGCATCATCCTCTCCTCTTCGGGGAAATCCAACGCAGTGCTCAAGAGGTAGCACTCCCCTTGTGTCGAATCAATAAATTTGGGTTGAGTACTCTACCCTCGAAAACTGTTGCGATCCCCTATACTTGTGGGTTATCAAGACCATTTGCTGGCGCCGTTGACGGGGAGCATAGCTCTATTCTTTGAGTCACTTGGGATTTATATCTGCTTATCATTATGAAGAACTTGAAAGATCAAAGAACCGAGATTTATCCCTCAACTACAAGGGTAGGTAAGGAACTGTCATCTAGCTCTGCACTTGATTCACCTTCTATTTTGAGTAAGCTTGCGACACCTAAACCTGCTTCTGCTATTAATTCTGATATGTCGCATGTTATTGATGATGCCACTTCTGCTATGCATGATACTTATGATGAAACTACTTCTATGCTTGATACTACTGTGCCACTTGGTGAATTTCTTGATGACCAACTTGCTAGGGCTAGAGAGAATGAAATTATTGAAACTGATAATATTGATGAAAGTGATGATGAAGATTCACCCCCTAGATATGAATTGCCTATTGTTCCTGAGGGTTATGGTATGGATGAAGAAACTGCTAGAGACTTTCTTGCCTGCAATGATAGAAGTTATCTTAAGAAATTATTAGCTAAGCTTAAAGAAAAATCTCTGAATGCTAGAATGAAATATGATCCTGCTTATGCTACTTCACCTATCTTTATTACTGATAAGGATTATGATTTCTCTGTTGATCCTGATATAATTACTTTGATTGAATTTGATGCTTTCTATGGCTATGAATCTGAAACTATTGTGGCACATCTTACTAAATTAAATGATATAGCTACCATGTTCACTAATGATGAGAAAACTCGCTACTATTATATCCTTAAATTGTTTCCGTTCTCATTAAAGGGTGATGCTAATATATGGTTTAATTCTCTTGATCCTGGTTGTGTGCGTAGTCCCTAGGATATGATTTATTACTTCTCTGCTAAATATTTCCCCGCTCATAAGAAACAAGCTGCTTTAAGGGAAATATATAATTCTGTGCAAATTGAGGAAGAGAGTCTCCCACAAGCTTGGGGGAGGCTTCTCCAATTACTTAATGCTTTGCCTGATCATCCTCTCAAGAAAAATGAAATACTTGATATCTTTTATAATGGACTAACCGATGCTTCTAGAGATTACCTGGATAGTTGTGCTGGTTGTGTTTTCAGGGAAAGAACTGTTGATCAAGATGAATTGCTATTGAATAATAGTTTGACTAATGAAAATAATTGGGCACTTCCTGAACCAACTCCTAAGCCAACTCCGAAGAAAAGGGGTATTCTATTTCTCAGTCCTGAAGATATGCAAGACGCAAAGAAATCTATGAAAGAAAAAGGTATTAAAGCTGAAGATGTTAATAATTTACCTCCTGTTGAAGAAATACATGGTCTTAATTCATCACCTATTGAAGAAACACACGCTCTTGATAACCCGACACAGGTAGTAAAGGTAAATTCTCTCTATAGATATGATCAAGCTGAAATCCCTCCTGCTAAGTTTGCTAGCCAATGTTTGGATGAATTTGATAATTTTATTGTTAAACAAGAAGATTGCAGTGCTTATTTTGGTAGACAATTGAAACATAATGCTTATATGATTGAACACTTGAGTGATTATATGGCTAGTGTTAAAGGTGAACTTAAACTTATTAGTAAACATGCTTCTATGGTTACCACTCAAGTAGAACAAGTACTTAAAGCTCATAATGATTTTCTCAATGAATTGAATAGTAAGAATAATGATAATGTTGTTAGAGTTATGACTAGAGGTGGTAAAATGACTCAGGAACCTCTGTATCCTGAAGGCCACCCTAAGAGAATTGAGCAAGATTCTCAAAGAGCTAATGTAGATGTACTTAGTCCTTCTAAAAGGAAGAAAAAAAATGATAGGACTTTGCATGCTTCTAGTGAACTTGTTATCGACACACCTGAGAATCCCAATGATATTTCTATTTCTGATGCCGAAACACAATCTGGTAATAAACATGAACCTAGTGATAATGTTAATGATGATGTTCATGCTAATGCTCAACCTAGTAATGATAATGATGTAGAAATTGAACCTGCTATTGATCTTGATAACCCACAATCAAAGAATCAACGTTATGATAAGAGAGACTTTGTTGCTAGGAAGCACGGTAAAGAAAGAGAACCATGGGTTCAGAAACCCATGCCTTTTCATCCTAAACTATCCAAGAAAAAGGATGATGAGGATTTTGAGCGCTTTGCCGAAATGATTAGACCTATATTTTTGTGTATGTGTTTGACTGATATGCTTAAAATGAACCCTTATGCTAAGTATATGAAGGAAATTGTTACTAATAAAAGAAAGATACCGGAAGCTGAAATTTCCACCATGCTTGCTAATTATACTTTTAAAGGTGGAATACCAAAGAAACTTGGAGATCCAGGAGTACTAACTATACCATGCTCCATTAAAAGAAACTATGTTAAAACTGCTTTATGTGATCTTGGAGCGGTGTTAGTGTTATGCCTCTCTCTTTATATCGTAGACTTGATTTGAGTAAGTTGACACCTACTGAAATATCTTTGCAAATGGCTGATAAATCAACTGCTATACCTGTCGGTATTTGTGAGGATGTGCCTGTTGTGGTTGCAAACGTTACTATCTTGAAGGACTTTGTTATTCTTGATATTCCTGAGAAGGATAGTATGTCTATTATTCTTGGAAGACCCTTTTTGAATATTGCACGGGCCGTTATTGATTGCACCAAAGGCAATGTCACTTTTCATGTTAATGGTAATGAGTATACGGTACACTTTCCAAGGAAACAACCTCAAGTCCATAGTATCAGTTCTATTGGAAAAAATTCAACAATCACTATTGGAGTTTTTGAATTTCCTCTTCCTACTGTAAGAAGAAATATGATATTCTTATTGTTGGGGACATGCATATCCCCGTTGATGTAACCTAGTGCTATTCGAAAATTCTCCGGTTTCATGTTATTCGAAATGAGTTTGTTAACAAGACCTGATCAACCTTGTTAGTGGATTCCTTTTGATGAGCATGAGATGGATGAATTTAGAAAACACAACTCCATGTACCCTCTTTTTACTTTCTGTTATTCATATTAAATAAAGCAAAAATAGTATTTCTATTTGTTTTCTGAATTATTCATGCAATAAAAAATACCCCAAAAATAGAAGTTCTCCAAATGCCCTGAAATTTAAATATGATTTTTTTCTAGAATATTTGAGAATATCTGGCACTGAGAACACACCAGGGGGAGCAAGCACCTGGCCACGAGGGTCCAGGCCGCGCCCACCCCCTGGGCGCGTTCCCTACCTCGTGGGCCCATGGTGGCTCTCCTCCACTTAGTCCAGCTACCACACACTCCTTCTTCCTTCCAAAAACATCACTAGACAACTCAAACCCGAGTTCTTGCTCATCTTGCTGCCATTTTCGATCTCCTAGCTCAAAGCTCCATTCACAAAACTGCATCGACTCCTCCAATGATCCAATTAGTTTTTGTTCTAGTGCTTTATTCGTTGCAATTTTTTGCTGCTTAGGTGACCCTATTCTTGAGCTTGCATGTAAAATTTATATGGTTAAAAGTAGTTTTAATGCATGGTATATCCTCTAGGCACTGGTAGGAGTAGTTGCTATTAATTTTGTTGAGTTTGGTACACTTTTATTTTGAAGTTACTAAAAAAATCAGAAATTTTTCAGAGGAAGAAATATGTTTAGGAAAATGTACCAAGGTGGTTCTTCAAGGAAGCAAGGACCCAGACCCGCAATACGCAATGCGGACTATGAACCACCGAGGGATGCTCAAGTGCGGCCTTGTGAATGGCCGTCAGAGGACTTTATGGTTTGATCAGGAATCAAGGAGGAATTTGAAGCATATGTGCGTAATGCCGATATTGAGAGCTTCACGGCAGATAAGTGCCGCTAGTACCACTACCTCACTGATTCCTTTGTGAGAAGGTTTGAATTTTCATCATCACGCAATTCTCAAACTGTCATGTTTGATCTTTATGATAAATCTTACACCATGGACTTAGAAGATTTTAACACTACTTGTAAACTCCCACAGTGGGGTAATGTTAGTGAACCTCGCAAATCTGAATATAGAGATTTTCTTGCTATTATAACTGTGGGGGAATCTAGAGATGTAACACAAGCCACCATAGGGAGCATTCATTTTCCTGCTATACATTATTTTGCTCTCTTCATAGGAAGATGCATAAATGGTAAGGATGAGGCATGTCACATGTGTGTGCCAGATCTTAGTGTTCTCAAGAGCGTTGTTCTAGGAGATAAACAATACAACTTGGGGGCTATAGTTGCACGTAGGTTGCATAATAATACTATTCATGGAGATTTCTTTTGTGGAATTTATGCAACTCGTATAGCTAACTTTCTTGAGATACCCATACGTGGAGATGATATTGAGTTGCCTCCTTCTTATCTAGATTATGATGCTATGGTTCGTCATCAGTTTGTTGAGAGACGACCAGTCCCTCCAGTACCGACTAATCTTTGACAGACGACGCACCTATCACGTCGCTCTCCCTGCTCCCGCTTTATTTGACCTTCAGGCAAAGGGGAGATATGTTATAACCAGGGAGGAGGCGACCGAGTATGAGAGGATGGCGGAGGTAGCCCGCCTCCATGCTGCAGCTCATCAGGCAATTGCCGCTGCATCTCAGTACGACCCAACTATAACTTTGGATATCCGCCAGGCCAGCCGTGGCCATAGACCAACTTAGGCCAAAAGCCTAAGCTTGGGGGAGTACGTATTTCTCACCGACATTACATTCATGTTCACACACTCATGCTAGTTGTCGGTGCTCATACTTTTTCATTGTAATATCCATGCTAGTTTATCTCCCTTTATATGCTTTCTTCTTGTGTGTTTTATAAACCTTAAGAAAAACCAACAAAATTAGTTGTAGCTTTTAAGCTAGTTTACTTTCTATGCATGTAGTAGTAATAATTAAAAGAAAACCAAAAAATATTTCTCGTTCTTCTTTTGCTTGTCGGGAGCTTTCCCGTGTAAATAGTTTTGTTTCTTTTCTTTTCTTTGGGGGTCGAGAAGAGACGACCATAATGAAAATGTTGAGTGGCTCGTTTATGCATTATTGTTGATCTAACAAAGGGCCCATATTACCTTGTCTTCTCTCTTGAATTGAATGCTTGTAGATTCCAGCTTAGTCCAATGCACGTGCACTATTATTATTATCCACACTATTCGGTCGTGCAAGTGAAAGGGAATAATGACGATATATGATGAACTTATTGAGATGAGAAAAGCTGGTATGAACTCGACCTCTCTTGTTTTTGTAAATATGATTAGTCCATCGTTCCTGATTCAGCCTATTATGGAAGAAACATGTTTGCAATGACAATTAGAGATTTTAGTTTCTTATGTCATGCTTAATTAGCTAGGAGTTTATAATGGTTTACCTTGCGTGCCAACATGCTATTAAAATGGTTGTGATGTGGTATGATAGGGTGGTATCCTCTTTTCAACGATTTGAGTGGCTTGACTTGGCACATGTTCACGCATGTAGTTGAAACAAAATCAACATAGCCTCTACGATATTTATGTTCAAGGTGCATTATATCCTACTCATGCTTGCATTCGGTGTTGATTAATTTTAATGCATGTTCATGACTGTTGTCGCTCTCTAGCTGGTCGCTTCCCAGTCTTTTTCTAGCCTTCACTTGTACTAAGCGGGAATACTGCTTATGCATCCAATCCCATAAACCCCAAAGTTATTCCATATGAATCCACCATACCTACCTATATACGGTATCTACCTGTCGTTCCAAGTAAATTTGTATGTGCCAAACTCTAAACCTTCAAATAAACATTCTATTTTGTATGCTCGAATAGCTCATGTATCAACTAGCATTGTTTGTATATTCCATGCTAGGCGGGTTATTCTCAAGAGAAGTGGACTCCGCTCCTCACTCACAAGAAAATGGCTGGTCACCGGGATGCCCAGTCCCATGCTTTATGCAAATCAAATCAAAATAACTGCAAACAAAACTCCCTCGGGACTCTTGTTAGTTGGAGGCACTCGTTGTTTCGAGCAAGCCATGGATTGATGCTTGTTGGTGGAGGGGGAGTATAAACTTTACCATTCTGTTTGGGAACCGCCTATAATGTGTGTAGCATGGAAGATATTGAGATCTCTCGATTGTTATGTAGAATGAAAGTATACCGCTCAAAATATTATTCATATCTATTTCAAAACCGAGCTCTGGCACCTCTACAAATCCCTGCTTCCCTCTACGAAGGGCCTATCTATTTACTTTTATGTTGCGTCATCATCCTCTTATTAATAAGCACCAGTTGGAGAGCACCGCTGTCATTTGCATCCATTACTGTTAGTTTACATTGAGTATGACTTGAATGGATCTCTTTTACCATGAATTACAATGTCTAGTCAGTCCTTGATCTTTAAAGGTGCTCTACATTTATGTTTTGCGGTCTCAGAAAGGGATAGCGAGATACCATCTTGTTATATCATATTATGATTGTTTTGAGAAAGTGTTGTCATCCGAGATTTACTATTCTTGCTCGCTAGTTGATTATGCCATTCATATGAGTAAACATGAGACCTAAATGTTATTGCGAATGTGGTTAGTTCATAATCTTTGCTGAAAACTTGAATGCTGGCTTTACATATTTACAACAACAAGAGCAAACAGAGTTTGTAAAAGTTTTTCTTTATCACTTTCAGTTTATCAATTGAATTGCTTGAGGACAAGCAAAGGCTTAAGCTTGGGGGAGTTGATACCTCTCCGTCGTATATACTTTTCCAAACAATTTTGCCCTTGTTTTGGACTCCAACTTGCATGATTTGAATGGAACTAACCCGGACTGACGTTGTTTTCAGCAGAATTGCCATGGTGTTATTTTTGTGCAGAAATAAAAGTTCTCGGAATGACCTGAAAATCAACGGAGATTATTTCTGGAATATATAAAAAATATTGGCGAAAAGGTCCACGTCAGGGGGGCCACACCCTGTCCACGAGGAAGTTTATGTTAAGCAACCTCTCGGCTTTGTTAATCCTAAGAAACCTAATCATGTTTACAAACTTCACAAAGCTCTTTATGGTCTTAAACAAGCTCCTAGAGCATGGTATAAATGCTTGACCAAGTTCCTTATTGAAAAAGGCTTTGAAATTGGAAAAATAGATTCTACTCTTTTTACTAAAAGGGTTAATGGTGAGTTATTTGTATGCCAAATTTATGTTGATGATATCATATTTGGCTCAACTAACCCTCATTTTAGTGAGAAGTTTGGAAAGCTAATGTCAGAGAAGTTTGAGATGTCTATGATGAGTGAACTCAAGTTCTTTCTTGGTTTACAAATCAAGCAAACTAAGGAAGGCACCTTTGTCTCTCAAACTAAGTACACCAAGGACTTATTCAAGAAGTTCAACATGCAAGAAAGCAAAGGTATGAAAACTCCCATGCCTACTAGTGGACATCTTGACTTGACTAAGGATGGTGAACCAGTTGATCAAAAAGTTTACCGCTCCATGATCGGTTCATTGTTATATCTATGTGTCTCTCATCCTGATATTATGCTAAGTGTGTGCATGATATCAAGCGGCCCCCAAAGAATGTCATCTTAAGGCTGTGAAAAGAATAGTGAGATACTTAAATACATACACCAAATTTTGGCATTTGGTATCCTAAGAGGTCGTCTTTTGATCTTGTTGGCTATTCCGACTCGGACTATGCCGGAGACAAGGTTGATAGAAAGTCCACTTCGGGTACTTGTCAATTTCTTGGTAGATCTCTTGTGTCTTGGTCTACCAAGAAACAAAACTCGGTATCCTTATCCACCGCCGAAGCGGAATACATTGCCGCCAGTTCATGTTGTGCTCAATTACTTTCGATGACCCAAACTCTTAAAGAATATGCGATCAATGTGAAACATGTTCCATTGCTTTGTGACAATGAGAGTGCTATTAAGATTGCTCACAATCCTGTGCAACATTCTCGAACTAAGCATATTGAAGTTCATCATCATTTCATTCGAGATCATGTTGCTAAAGGGGACATTGATCTTAAGCATGTTCGCACCGATAAGCAATTGGCGGATATATTTACCAAACCGCTTGATGAGAAAGTCTTTTGTCGTTTGAGAGGTGAATTGAACATCATTGATGCTTCAAACTTGGAGTAGGAACTCCATTTGGATACATGCAAGGCATGAGCCTTTGACTAATCCTTGTTATTTCTTTCATGTTGCTATTTATATGTCCTGGATATATTTGCACCCTTGCATGCTATCTAACCCTTGTAGGTACTTGGATGAATCCAAATCTATGAGATTGCAACTCTCCCACATCCTGAGCAATCTCTACATCACCAAGTCTCTACAAGAAGGTGGTTGATGACAAGGAAGCACGAGACCCTTCAACATATCCTTTGACAAATTATATGTATCAAATTTCATGATTGTCATTTTGGATACATCAGTGCTCTTCCTTGCAAAACTAACTCGTGTAGGTAAATGAACCCATGTAGGTAGATCAACTCTTGACGAACTACATCAACCTCGAGCTGTCGGATGTGGGGTTCCAGCAAACCCCTAAGGTTCAAACACTGGGGTGCGTGCTAAGTCTTCCCTTCCCACCAATCTACGCCCTAGCTCGCTAAGATCTCGCGGACGAACTCGAAGAACTCGCAACACAAAAAGACACGGGGTTTATACTGGTTCAGGCCACCGTTGTGGTGTAATACCCTACTCCAGTGTGGTGGTGGTGGATTGCCTCTAGGCTGATGATGAACATTACAAGGGAAGAACAACCTCCTGAGGTTGAGGTGTTCTTGTGAGTAGGCTCTCGATCGGGTTGGGTCAAGCTAAGATGAGATGAGATGAGATGAGATGCGATCAGCTCGGCCCTCCTCTACTATGGTGGCTAGCTCTACTTATATAGGCCCTGGTCCTCTTCCCAAATATCGAGCAGGAAGGGAGGCAACAACGGTGGGCAAATTTGAAGGGGGAGAGCTAGTACAAGCTATCCTGACAAAAGTGGTCTTCGCCCGCGAAAGGCTCTGGTGGTGATGCCGTCTTGGGCTCCACTATGACCTCCATCTTGCCGTCCTCCTGGTCTTGGTCTCTTTGCACCAATATAGCAACCTTTGCCTGATGCCTCGGTACTCTTCGCCTGCACTGGCCTCCTTAGCACCAAAGAGGAAACAAGGACGCTGCGCGCGCTGGCGCCCGCCTGGCGTCGTGCGTCATGGCTCACGTCACGAGGGCCTCGTGAGGTTTGCCCCGCCTTGATATCTCCGTTCCTCGTGAGCCTGCCTGGCTAGGCCACTCTAGAGGAGGTCTTGCGTCGTCCGCCTCACGAGGCTTGGACCCTCGCGAGGGTCTTGGATGCTTTGTTGGTGAATATGAGCCGTACGGCCTGCTCGCTTAGCCACGCCGCGGGCCGCAGGCTGGCAAGTCTAGGGACCCCCGTTCCTAGAACGCCGACAGTAGCCCCCGGGCCCAAGGTGTGCTCGGGTTTGGCTTCACGGCGAAGCCAAGGGTCAAGTTCGAAGCACCGCTGGCCCCCAAAAGCCTGCGGCCTTGGTTGACGCATGGAGGTTGATTGGACGTGGGCGCCTCCGCTTCCCCATGCTGCCTCGGCAACTGCACGACTTGACAAGTTCATGCGATATGCAAGGAAAACTATCATTACCTGCGATCGTGGGAGATGTTAGTTGGCCTTCTCTTGCTATAAATGGGGAGGGGGCGGATCCCCCATCACCCATCTCTTCCTCGCTTTCTTGCTTCTTCCTCCTTGCTCCACTGCTGACAACAATGGCGCCCATCAGAAAGTTTTCTACTGAAGAGAAAGGAAAGGCCCCCCGTGATGATCCGGGGCCTCTTCCGCCGAAGAAAAGGTCAATCCATCGCCGTGATGAAGCGGCGATGCAGGTGGTGTTGAGGCCTTGGTGCGAGCGGCCTCCTCCGGGGTACCCGCTGTCCTTGTACGCCCGAGCCGAGGGCTCGGGAGGACGAAGTGATGAACAACGCCGCCCACGCCGCATCCAGGGTCGCCGCGCCACGGCGGCGCGTGCCGTCACCCCTGGGTTCACGTCGCGGACTCCTCGCATGAGTTGGTGCTGTGGGCGCCGATGCCTCCAAGCTCCTGGATCCGCTTCCCGCGGTTCTTCTCCGACGTGATGCCACCGAGGGGGCCTCTCGAGCTCTGGCTGTAGCACGCCGACTGCAGCACTCCGGCGACTGGAGTGGAGATCGAAGCGGTCCCCACCGATAAGATCTTCATGACTCGCGGCTGGGGCGAGATCGCATGGGTCTGCCGTGCGAGGGGCGCCCTCGCGATCCACTTTGAGTACGACGGCGTCTCCATGCTCTTCTTCAAGGTCTTCGATGTCGAGGGCCACCGCCTGGAGTGATGCTCCGGAGAGGAGCGTGAGGCTGACGCGCGCTCCGCTCGCGACCACTCCAGCAGCAGCAGCCCTTGGGAGTCCAGCAGCTCCCCTGCTCTACGAGATTCCGGAGATGAGCGACGATAGCTACATGCCCCCGAGTTCTCGCCGCGCTCGGAGCAGAGCTGTGGAGTCCGGCCGTCGCCGCCGCTGATCTGGATGGGGTTGGCGCCGGCCTCCCGTGGCCCACTATTGATGATGCTATCCACCACGGAAGGATGTAGATAGGATTCCCCTTAGTATCAGCTTTTGTTTCCTGCGAAGAATCATGAATTACCCCGTGGGGGAATGTAAGGGTTCGTAATGTATTTTGTGCTTATCTTCCCTGTTATGAGAATTTGGTGAACGCATGTCCCGTTAAGGCTCGGTCCCCTCTTTCTTTCCTCGCGATAGCTTGTTGCTCTATGCTGACAGGTCCCGGTCCCCAGGCAGGCTACAGCCGTCGCTGGTATGCCAGGTCGTGTGCCGTGGTCAAGGCCAGGAGGTGTGCGGCCCGAGGTCCAGTAAGAGCCCCTGAGGCGCGATGCTCAGGAGGTCCCCCTTAGCGCTCAAGCAGCCATGATAAGGTGAGAAAGGGAGTTGACATGGCCGCAACGGGGTTGCGGCAAGGCGTGAGTGACCAATAGGCCCAAACATTTAGCCGATCCGAGTGCGGGACTTATCTTGTTGATCTCGTGGCGACTCCTGATGCTGTGCTAGGGCTGCGCGCCTATTCGTGCGGCATAGCTAGGCCAGCCCATACGAGTTTCCCTCCCCTCATGCTCTCCTTAGTGCTCTACGTCCTCAAGTCCCGGCCCTCGAGCGAGCTCAGCCACCGCTGGTATGCCAGGTCGTGATGCCATGGTCAAGGCCATGGGGTGGGGGCTGGAGAGCCAGTAAGAGATCCTGAGCCGCGATGCTCAAGAGCCCCCCTTTTAACACGCAAGCGAATTGCACGAGAGAAAGGAGACTCGCGGTGCCGCCTACCATTCTCCCCGCGAGGTCCCTGTGAACAGGCACAAGAAGAACATGGTTTGCCGTTACAGCCTTCAGCCCGCCGCTGGTTGGTCCGTGTGATAGCCTGGCTTATTAGGGATGATAGACTACTCATATCAATAAGGAAGTCCTTCTTTTCCGGGAGCCCATTCGGACAGAACTCCAAAGTTAAGCGTGCTCAGCTTGGAGTAGTGTCAGGATGGGTGACCGACCGGGAAGTTGCTCCCTGGTGCGCATGAGTGAGGACAAAGTGCGCAGAAAAGACTAGTATTGATTTGTGGGGTCAGTCTAGATCCCGTCAGGAGTAACGACCACCGACGGGTGTGTCCGGGGCGTTACAAGTTTGGTATCAGAGCCCACCCTCGCGGTTACACGGATGGTTGCGGACAGGTGCGCGGTCATGTTGTTCATGACGTTTGTGACCCGTCGTGGCACCCGACATGGCACATGTACCGGACTGGATGCACAGACGTATGTGCCAAGAGGGAACGTTCCTGTGGCCCGACGAGGACGTCGGTTCCTCTGAGTGGGGGTGTATGTGATAGCCTGGCTTGTTAGGGATGATAGACTACTCATATCAATAAGGAATTCCTTCTTTTCTGGGAGCCCATTCGGACAGAACTCCAAAGTTAAGCGTGCTCAACTTGGAGTAGTGTCAGGATGGGTGACCGACCGGGAAGTTGCTCCCGGGTGCGCATGAGTGAGGACAAAGTGCGCAGAAAAGACTAGTATTGATTTGTGGGGCCAATCTAGATCCCGCCAGGAGTAACGACCACCGGCGGGTGTGCCCGAGGCGTTACAGTTCGGATGAAGTGAAGGCACTGAGGGTGAGGGAGTCCTGGATTAGGGGGTCTCCGGACAGCTGGACTATATCCTTTGGCCGGACTGTTGGACTATGAAGATACAAGATTGAAGACTTCATCTCGTGTCCGGATGGGACTCTACTTGGCGTGGAAGGCAAGCTAGGCAATACGTATATGGATATATCCTCCTTGGTAACCGACCTTGTGTAACCCTAACCCTCTCCAGTGTCTATATAAACCGAAGGGTTCTTAGTCCGTAGGACAACAACCATAACATAAAATCATACCATAGGCTAGCTTCTAGGGTTTAGCCTCTCTGATCTCGTGGTAGATCTACTCTTGTACTACCCATATCATCAATATTAATCAAGCAGGACGTAGGGTTTTACCTCCATCAAGAGGGCCCGAACCTGGGTAAAACATCGTGTCCCCTGCCTCCTGTTACCATCCGGCCTAGATGCACAGTTCGAGACCCCCTACCCGAGATCCACCGGTTTCGACACCGACATTGGTGCTTTCATTGAGAGTTCCTCTGTGTCGTCGCCGTTAGGCTTGATGGCTCCTACTATCATCGATAGTGATGCCGTCCAGGGTGAGACTTTTCTCCCCGGACAGATCTTCGTATTCGGCGGCTTTGCACTGCGGGCTAATTCGCTTGGCCATCTGGAGCAGATTGAAAGCTACGCCCCTGGCCATCAGGTCAGATTTGGAAGTTTGAACTACACGGCCGACATCCGCGGAGACTTGATCTTCGACGGATTCGAGCCACAGCCGGGCGCGCCGCACTATCGTGATGGGTATGACCTAGCTCTGCCGCCGAACAGTACCCCAGAGGCCGCGCCCGCATCAGCTCTGACCCTTAGTTCGGAGCCAACTGCGCAAATCAAGGACGGGTGGTTAGACACCGCCTCAGGGGCTGCAGTCTCAACGGCGATCGAGCCGAACACCTGCCTAACCCTCTGCGCAGCCCGTGACTCCAAGGTGCCAGACTCTTTCCCAGACTCCGAACCATCCGCGCCCCTGCCAATCAAATCCGGTTGGGCGCCGATCATGGAATTCACCGCCCAGATATCTTTCAACACTCGCCCTTCGGCGACATTCTGAATTCACTAAGGTCTCTCTCTTTGTCAGGAGAGCCCTGGCCGGATTATGGCCAACAGGATTGGGATGCGGATGACGAAGAAATTCGACGCCCACCCACCACCCATTTCATAGCCACTGTCGATGATTTAACCGACATGCTCAACTTCGACTCCGAAGACATTGACAGTATGGACGACGATGTAGGAGACGAACATGAACCAGCACCTATAGGGCACTGGAAAGCCACCTCGTCATATGACATATACATGGTGGATACACCCAACGAAGGCAATGGCGACGGGATAGCGGAGGATGACCCCTCCAAGAAGCAACCCAAGCGCCGACGTCAGCGGCGCCGCTCTAAGTCCCGCCAAAGCAAAAGTGGTGATACCGGCACAGGAGATAATAACACTCCGGATAGTGCCGAAGACAACAACAATCCCCTCCAGCAAGATTTAGAGCAGGAGGATGAAGGAGCCAGCTCTCCTGAGAGAGCGGCAGACGGAGAGGAGGAGGATGACAATTACATCCCCCCTCCGAAGACGAGGCAAGCCTCGGCGACGATGAATTCGCCGTCCAGAGGATCCCGTCGAACAAGAGCGCTTCAAGCGCCGGCTTATGGCCACGGCAAATAGCCTGAAGAAAAAGCAGCAGCAGCTTCAAGCTGATCAAGATCTGCTAGCTGACAAATGGACTGAAGTCCTCGCGGCCGAGGAATATAAACTCGAGTGCCCCTCCAAGATTTACCCAAGGCGCGGGTTACTACCCCGACTGGAGGAAGAAGCGTATGATACGACTGATCGGCCACCTCGTGGCCGCGATAGAGAGGCATTCCAGCCAAAAGCTCAGCCTCCACCCCAACGCCATTCAAATAAAAAGGCATGGGGAGATACGCCAGACCTGCGAGACATATTGGAGGACAAGGCAAAGCATTCAAGATCGATCTACGGATCACGAGGGCGCACCACTCTGCGAGACAACAAACGTCACGCCGGATACAGTAAAAGCAAATCCGGTCGGGCCGAACACAGCGGGCAAGACCCATTCGAGCTGCGTCGAGATATAGCCCAATACAGAGGCGCCGCACACCCCTTATGCTTCACAGACGAAGTAATGGAACATCAATTCCCAGAAGGTTTCAAACCTGTAAACATTGAATCATACGATGACACAACAAATCCCGCAGTATGGATTGAGGACTTCCTCCTCCACATCCACATGGCCCGCGGTGATGACTTACACGCCATCAAATACCTCCCACTAAAGCTTAAAGGACCAGCGCGGCATTGGCTTAACAGCTTGCCAGCGGACTCCATTAGCTATTGGGAAGATCTGGAAGCCGCATTCCTCGACAACTTTCAGGGCACTTATGTTCGAACACCAGACGCCGATGACTTGAGCCACATAATTCAGCAGCCAGAAGAGTCGGCCAGGCAATTCTGGACTCGGTTCCTTACAAAGAAAAATCAAATCGTCGACTGTCCGGATGCGGAGGCCTTAGCGGCTTTCAAGCACAACATCCGAGACGAGTGGCTAGCCCGGCACCTTGGTCAGGAAAAGCCGAAATCTATGGCAGCTCTCACGACGCTCATGACCCGCTTTTGTGCGGGAGAAGACAGCTAGCTGGCTCGCAGTAATAACATATCAAAGAACCATGGTACCTCAGATACCAAGGACGGCAATAGCAGGTCACGTCGCAACAAGCATAAGCGCCGCATTAACAGCGAAAATATGAGGATACGGCAGTCAATACCGGATTCAAAGGCTCTAAACCCGGTCAGCGGAACAAGCCATTCAAACAAAGGACGCCGGGTCCGTCCAGCTTGGACTGTATACTCGATCGCTCGTGTCAAATACACGGCACCCCAGACAAGCCAGCCAATCACACCAACAGGGATTGTTGGGTGTTCAAGCAGGCCGGCAAGTTAATTGCCGAAAACAAGGACAAGGGGCCGCATAACGATGACGAGGAGGAACCCCGGCAGCCGCACACTAAAGGACAGAAGAGGTTTCCCCCGCAGGTGTGGACGGTGAACATGATATACGCAACCCACATCCCCAAGAGGGAGCGGAAGCGTGCGCTCAGGGACGTATATGCGTTGGAGCCAGTCGCCCCAAAGTTCAACCCTTGTTCCTCCTACCCGATCACCTTCGATCGCAGGGACCACCCCACTAGTATCCGTCACCGCGGATTCGCCGCATTGGTTCTAGACCCAATCATCGACGGATTTCACCTCACTCGAGTCCTTATGGACAGCGGCAGCAGCCTGAACCTGCTTTATCAGGACACAGTGCGCAAAATGGGTATAGACCCCTCGAGGATCAAACCCACCAAAACGACCTTTAAGGGCGTCATTCCAGGTGTAGAGGCCCATTGCACAGGCTCAATTACACTGGAAGTGGTCTTCGGATCCCCGGATAACTTCCGAAGCGAAGAGTTAATCTTTGATATAGTCCCGTTCCACAGTGGTTATCACGCGCTGCTCGGGCGAACCGCATTTGCTAGATTCAATGCGGTACCGCATTATGCATACCTCAAGCTCAAGATGCCAGGACCCCATGGAGTTATTACAGTCAATGGAAACACAGAGCGCTCTCTCCGAATAGAGGAGCACACCGCGGCCCTTGTAGCAGCAGCGCAATGCAGCCTCTCAAGGCAATCAACCAGTTCGGCGCTTCACAGCCCGGACACCTTCAAGCGTGCTCGGGGCAATCGGCAAATAGACCGCCTGGCGCGATCTGAGCTCGCGTAGCAATACTGCGGCCACCCCAATCCTAGCCCAGTGGCGAAACTTGTGTCGCGCGTACATAATTGCGCATTAAAAGTACCATGGGCACAGGTGGGAGGGGGGCACAACTACAGCACGCCCCTAGACGCGGCCTAAACCGCACTAGGGGCTTTCCGTTCGGTTATTTTTCTTTTTTCTTTCAGGACCTTAATCTCTGGAAACATTGTCCGGCAGCACTATTGCCAAACACATGATGCAGCAACCAAGGAGGCACACAGCTACGTCATACCATGGAATTCCCAGGTTGATTACAGTAACGAGTGAAATATTCAATTTAATATCATTACTCAGCTTGCCCTTGGAAGGGACTTAGTCCTACTCTTTGCTTATCGCACTATCTGTATCACTCTGCTTTAACGCAGTTTTTTAATAAACAATGCATGAAATTACGACTATTATTGCATTTTTGTTATATATATGTGTGTGTTCATTAACGACGCCTTGCAACCGTACACTTTGGTATGGCCAATACACTAGGGGTTCACGTACCCCACAATGCGGTGTGAAAAGTCCGAACACTTTCACAAGTGCGCCACCCCGAACTTATAGCATTATATGCATCAGCTGCGAATCATGTCTTTGGTCAAATGTTGGGTTTGCCCGGCTCCTATGTTTTGGTACCTTACGTTCCGCTCTATCGGCTAAGGTAGCGCTAGGAGAACTACTGCGATTGTGCCCCGGTTCTGCCGGGCTGAGCACCTCAGTAGAGAAAGCTAAAACTGACTGTCATGATAAGGCGAGAGACTGGTCGCTGTTCGGCGAGGTTTTTTGAGTCCCTAAAGACTTATGCCGCTTAGGGCGAGGGGCCGGCCCTGTCTGGCTTAAAGGCGTGTACCGCGCCCCGAATTTGGCCTTCCGAATATCAGGGGCTTCGCTGAAATTTAAAATTATAGAATTCTATGGCTAAGTGAGAGTGATAAAGCATTATTAGTCCGGTTGCCTTGTTCGTTGTGCTGAGCACCTCCCTCGAAGGACCCAAATATGGGAACAAGAGTGCTCAGGTTTATCCCGAACACCCCAGCACTCGTGGCATGGGGGCAGAAGCCGAGGACTAGCCATCTCTCAGGTTGGATAAACAGCCAAACAGAAGGTAATATTTTAAATTCAAACAAGCGTTGCATAGCGCATATAAAACAAGTTTCATAAATACAGGATAAAATGAGCGAGTTTACTCAAATATTACATCTTTTGAACACTCATCCGCGATAAGACGGGCACCCAGCAGAACACCCTCATAGTACATCTCGGGGTGGCGGTGCTCCTTGCCCTCCGGCGGCCTCTCCTTGATCAGCTTCATGGCGTCTAGCTTGACCCACTGCAATTTCACACGGGCGAAAGCCCGGCGTGCACCTTCAATGCAGACGGATCGCTTGAGGACCTCCAGCCGTGGGCAGGCATCCACAAGCCGCCTCACCAGGCCGAAGAAGTTGTTCGAAAGGGCGGAGCCAGGCCACAACCAGACTATAAAGCCCTTCATGGCCTGATCGGCCGCCTTATGTAGCTCGACCATCTGCTTCAGCTGGTCGCTCATCGGCACCGGATGTTTGGCCTCAGCATACTGAGACCAGAACAACTTCTCCGTCGAGCTTCTGTCCTCGGCCTGGTAAAATTGTGCGGCATCGGACACACTGCGGGGCAAATCTACGAATGCTCCTGAAGAGCTCCGGATCCGGGTAAGTAATCGGCAATTTACTTTTACATGCTTTCTTTGCATATAGAAAGCCTTACCCGCCATTATCTTCTTCATTGCGTCGATCTCCTGGAGGACCTTTTGGGCCACGGCCTTGGCACTCTTTGCGCTATCAAGGGCCGCGGCAAGCTCAGACTCTCGCGTCTTCGAGTCAAGCTCCAACGCCTCGTGCTTTGTCACGAGAGCCTGGAGCTCTTGCTGCACCTTGCCCACCCGAGCCTCGTGCTTCTCTCGCTCAATGCGCTCCTTGGCCGCTGTATCTTTGGCCTCGGTTAGGGCTTACTTCAGGGTCGCCACCTCGGTCGTGGCCCCTGACAAACATACGATGATCCTGTCATTTTGCAATCGCGTCCTTTTTTACATATCTATAGACGGGGTATTACTTACCCTTGTTCTCCTCGAGCTGCCTCTTGGCAAGGCCGAGCTCTTTCCTGGACCCCTCGAGGTCCTGCTTCAGTACGGTGACCTCCGCAGTCAGTGCGGCGGACGCTAGCAGCGAAGCCTACATACGCATATTGACACACCTATATTAGACTCCTGTGATATTATTTGATCCTTTGTTCGGCTTTTCTTTGTGAACACTGAACAAAGCATCAGGGGCTACTGTCTATGCAGTAATATTTCTACTACATTTTAAAAACACTTACCTCGAAGCCTGTTAGAAGGCTGGCACAGGCTTCAGTCAATCCGCTCTTGACGGATTGAACCTTCTGGATCATCGCACTCATGATAGTGCGGTGCTCCTCGTTGATGGAAGCGCTGTGAAGCGCTTCCAGCAGATTGTCCGGCGCCTCTGGATGGATAGAGGTCACCGGCACAGGCGTCTTGCCCCTCTTAGAAGGAGGCTGCCTGCCCGAGCCCGAAACCGCTGGAGGGTCCGGCGCGGTGTTCGGCTGAGGGCCGAACTCAGAGCTCTTAGGGGCCCCATCCCCTCGGCTCCCGGAGTCCGGAAGGTCACCTTGAGTCGCCTCCGGGACTGTCTCCCCTCGATCCGGTGCCTCTTGAGATAACACCTCGGCATCGTCGGCAGGATGAGGGGAGGTGGCGGTCGGGACTGGATCGCTATCCATGTCCGACAAGCCCAAGGAGCCGTCCGACGATACATCGATACTGGCTCGGGGCGGCCTGCATAATTGTGTTCGGCGTTAGGGAAAACAGTGCGACAAAGGAATCCTATGGGTTACTTTGGTATCTGAATACTTACGATCTCCCCGGGGGCTTGGCCCTGGGCAACCACTTGTCTTCGCCTTCGTCGGCGGCGGTGGAGCTGTCCGGAAGGAGAGTCCTTCCCTTCTTGGACCCTCCGGCCTCCCCAGTTGGGGCGGCCTTCCTTTTCTTGTCTCCCCCAGTCGGTGGGGGAGCACCTTCTTCTTCTTCTTCCTCGTCTTCAGGGGAAGAGTGCGCCGCAGAGTCATCAGACGGTGAGTCCGATGACGCCTGTCGTCGGGAACTCTTTCGAGTTCCCGTGGCCTTCTTGGTCTTCTCCGGCACCTTATAAGGGGCCGGAGTCAACATCTTCGCCAGAAGAGCATCTGCGGGGCCTTCGGGCAAAGGAGCCGGACAGTCGATCTGTCCGGCCATCTTCTGCCAGTCCTGTCAAAGGTACGGGAGTTTAGATCCCGCATAGAGTCAATCTATATGAAAAAATAAAGTATCCTGTGAAAGGTAGAGCAGCTTACCGCACTGACTTGGCGCTTCACGCTGAATCCGCGATCCTCCGTAATAGGGGGGAGACCTCGGCACTTTTGAACAGCACCCTCCAAGCGTCTTCATGAGTCATGTCGAAGAGCCTGTTCAGAGTTCGGTGCTGCACCGGATTGAACTCCCGTTGTTGGCACGGGAGTATCCGACGGATGAGCATGACTTGGACTATGTTGACAAGCTTGAGCTTCTTGTCCACCATGTTTTGAATACATGTTTGGAGTCCGGTAAGCTCTTTCGAATTACCCCAGGACAGGCCCTTCTCTTTCCAGGAGGTGAGCCGCGTGGGAATGCCAGATCGAAACTCGGGGGCCGCTGCCCATGCAGGGTCGCGCGGCTCGGTGATATAGAACCACCCCGATTGCCACCCCTTTATGGTTTCCACAAAGGAGCCCTCAAGCCATGTTATGTTGGGCATCTTGCCCACCATGGCGCCTCCGCACTCCACCTGGCAGCCGCCCACCACCTTTGGCTTGACATTGAAGGTCTTCAGCCATAAGCCGGAGTGGGGCTTGATGCGGAGGAAGGCCTCGCACACGACGATAAACGCCGAGATGTTGAGGATTAAGTTCAGGGCCAGATCGTGGAAATGCAGGCCGTAATAAAACATGAGCCCCCGGACGAAGGGATGGAGAGGGAATCCCAATCCGTGGAGGAAATGGGTGAGGAATACTACCCTCTCATGGGGCCTGGGGGTGGGGATGAGCTGCCCCTCATCGGGGAGCCGGTGCACGATGTCGTCGGGCATGTATCCGGCTCTCCTCAGTTTCTTGATGTCTCCCTCCGTGACGGAGGAGACCATCCACTTGCCTCCCGCTCCGGACATAGTTGGAGAGGGTTGAGGCGGAAGTGTGGGCTTGGGCGCTAGAGCTCGAGTGTGCGAAAACGGATGAGCAAAGGAGGAAGAAGGCGTGGATAAAAAGGTGAATCCTTATCCCTTTATATGGGCGGACGAAGGCCCACTTGCCTGGTAAAATTCGCTTATCCCCCAAGCGCAGCAATTGATGGCGCGGTTGGGTTACTCACGCCCGTATTGATGAGAATCCTATAATAAGGGGACACGATCTCTGCTTTGACAAGACGTGTCAAAAAACTACCTCGCGTTATGTGCGGGACTGGTTAAAAGAAACGGTTCGAATAATCACCGGGCCATGATGTAACGTCATGCTGCCAAAAAAGCCAGAAAATTAGATCTGCGGAAATACTATTCTCTCTACGGTGGTACGTGGAACTTATTTTGCAGGGTCGGACACTATCCTCGTTCTCAAGTTCTTCTGTGATGTATTCGGAGAAGGAACCCGCCTTGCAATGTCGAAGACAATACTGCGCGCCGGACTCATCATCATTGAAACCTGGTTCAGGGGCTACTGAGGGAGTCCTGGATTAGGGGGTCTCCGGATAGCCTGACTATATCCTTTGGCCGGACTGTTGGACTATGAAGATACAAGATTGAAGACTTCGTCTCGTGTCCGGATGGGACTCTACTTGGCGTGGAAGGCAAGCTAGGCAATACGTATATGGATATCTCCTCCTTGGTAACCGACCTTGTGTAACCCTAACCCTCTTCGGTGTCTATATAAACCGAAGGGTTTTTAGTCCGTAGGACAACAACCATAACATACAATCATACCATAGGCTAGCTTCTAGGGTTTAGCCTCTCTGATCTCGTGGTAGATCTACTCTTGTACTACCCATATCATCAATATTAATCAAGCAGGACGTAGGATTTTACCTCCATCAAGAGGGCTCGAACCTGGGTAAAACATCGTGTACCCTACCTCCTGTTACCATCTGGCCTAGACGCACAGTTCGGGACCCCCTACCCGAGATCCGCCGGTTTCGACACCGACAGAGGGCCTGGTGAGGTGACGTGCACGGGGCGTGCCGTGAGCCAGAGCTCGACCGCTCAGGTTTGTCGATATGGCAGCGACGGACCCATGCACCAGCGTCGTGCCTGTGAGGAGGCCCCGTGGGAGGCGATGATCGAGCAGGTGATAACCGTAGGTAGGTTAAGCAGGGAAGGCAAATCAGCTTGGGTAAATGCAGGAAGATACATGCCACTGGATCCGGCCCGAGCGGCCTGGGGATGATGCAGCCCACGGGGCGCCCCCGGCAAGATAAGCTAACGACATAAGCAAAAGGGATACATGCCACAGGGACGGACCCACGCGGCTTGGGAATAATGCAGCCCGAGGGTGCTACCTCTTTTAGCACTGTGTTGGTTTTCCCCGAAGAGGACGGGATGATGCAGCAAAGTAGCGTAAGTATTTCCCTCAGTTTTTGAGAACCAAGGTATCAATCCAGTAGGAGGCTACGCGCGAGTCCCTCGCACCTGCACAAAACAAATAAATCCTCGCAACCAACACAAATAGGGGTTGTCAATCCCTATAGGGCCACTTACGAGAGTGAGATCTGATAGATATGACAAGATAATATTTTTGGTGTTTTTATGACAAAGATGCAAACTAAAATAAAGGCAAAGTAAATGGCAAAGTAAATAACTAAGTCGTAGGAGATTGATATGATAAAAATAGACCCGGGGGACATAGGTTTCACTAGTGGCTTCTCTCGAGAGCATAAGTATTCTACGGTGGGTGAACAAATGACTGTTGAGCTATTGACAGAATTGAGCATGGTTATGAGAATATCTAGGTATGATCATGTATATAGGCATCACGTCCGAGACAAGTAGACCGACTCCTGCCTGCATCTACTACTATTACTCCACTCATCAACCGCTATCCAGCATGCATCTAGAGTATTAAGTTAAAAATAGAGTAACGCCTTAAGCAAGATGACATGATGTAGAGGGATAGACTCATGGAATATGAAGAAAACCCCATCTTGTTATCCTCGATGGCAACAATACAATACGTGCCTTGCTGCCATTACTGTCACCGAGAAAGGACACTGCAAGATTGAACCCAAAGCTAAGCACTTCTCCCATTGCAAGAAAGATCAATCTAGTAGGCCAAACCAAACTGATAATTCGAAGAGACTTGCAAAGATAACCAATCATACATAAAAGAATTCAGAGAAGATTCAAATATTATTCATAGATAGACTTGATCATAAACCCACATTTCATCGGTCTCAACAAACACACCGCAAAAAGAAGATTACATCGAATAGATCTCCACAAGAGAGGGGGAGAACATTGTGTTGAGATCCAGAAAGAGAGAAGACGCCATCTAGCTACTAACTATGGACCCGTAGGTCTGAAGTAAACTACTCACACTTCATTGGAGGGACTTGGATGATGATGTAGAAGCCCTCCGTGATCGAGCTCCCTCTGGCGGAGCTCCGGAACAGGCCCCAAGATGGGATCTCGTGGATACAGAATGTTACGGTGGTGGAATTAGGGTTTTGGCTCCGTATCTGATCGTTTGGGGGTACGTGGGTATATATATAGGAGGAAGAAGTACGTCGGTGGAGCAACATGGGGCTCACGAGGGTGGAGGGCGCGCCTGGGGGGGTAGGCGCGCCCCCCTACCTCGTGGCCTCCTGTTACGTGGCTTGATGTAGGGTCCAAGTCTCCTGAGTTGTATTCAATGAGAAAATCACGTCCCCGAAGGTTTCATTCCGTTTGGACTCCGTTTGATATTCCTTTTCTTCGAAACCCTAAAACAGGCAAAAAAACAGCAATTCTGGGCTGGGCCTCCGGTTAATAGGTTAGTCCCAAAAATAATATAAAAGTGGATAATAAAGCCCAATAATGTCCAAAACAGTAGATACTATAGCATGGAGCAATCAAAAATTATAGATACGTTGGAGACGTATCAAGCATCCCCAAGCTTAATTCCTGCTCATCCTCGAGTAGGTAAATGATAAAAACAGAATTTTTGATGCGGAGTGCTACTTGGCATGATTTTAATGTAATTCTTCTTAATTGTGGTATGAATATTCAGATCTGAAAGATTCAAGACAAAAGTTCATATTGACATAAAAATAATAATACTTCAAGCATACTAACAAAGCAATTATGTCTTCTCAAAATAACATGGCTAAAGAAAGTTATCCCTACAAAATCATATAGTCTGGCTATGCTCTATCTTCACCACACAAAATATTTAAATCATGCACAACCCCGATGACAAGCCAAGCAATTGTTTCATACTTTTGACATTCTGGAAACTTTTTCAATTTTCACGCAATACATGAGCATGAGCCATGGATATAGCACTATAGGTGGAATAGAGTAGTGGTTGTGGAGAAGACAAAAAGGGAGAAGATAGTCTCACATCAACTAGGCGTATCAACGGGCTATGGAGATGCCCATCAATAGATATCAATGTGAGTGAGTAAGGATTGCCATGCAACGGATGCACTAGAGCTATAAGTATATGAAAGCTCAAAAAGAAACTAAGTGGGTGTGCATCAAACTTGCTTGCTCATGAAGACCTAGGGAAATTTGAGGAAGCCCATCATTGGAATATACAAGACAAGTTCTATAATGAAAGATTCCCACTAGTATATGAAAGTTATAGCATGAGAGACTCTCTACTATGAAGATCATGGTGCTACTTTGAAGCACAAGTGTGGTAAAAGGATAGTAACATTGTCCCTTCTCTCTTTTTCTCTCATTTTTTTATTTATTTGGGCATTTTCTCTTTTTTTATGATCTCTTTTCTTTCTCCCTTTTTTTATTTGGGTTTCTTTGGCCTCTTTTATTTATTTTTCGTCCGGAGTCTCATCCCAACTTGTGGGGGAATCATAGTCTCCATCATGCTTTCCTCACTGGGACAATGCTCTAGTAATGATGATCATCACACTTTTATTTTTCTTACAACTCAACAATTACAACTAGATACTTAGAACAAAATATGACTCTATGTGAATGCCTCCGGTGGTGTACCGGGATATGCAATGATGCATGAGTGACAAGTATGAAAGAATTACGAACTGTGGCTTTGCCGCAAATACTATTCCAACTACATGATCATGCTAAGAAAAATGACAATGATGGAGTGTGTCATAATAAACGGAATGATGGAAAGTTCCATGGCAATATATCTTGAAATGGCTATGGAAATGCCATAATAGGTAGGTATGGTGGCTGTTTTGAGGAAGGTATATGGTGGGTGTATGCTACCAGCGAAAGGTGCGTGGTATTAGAGAGGCTAGCAAGAGTGGAAGGGTGAGAGTGCGTATAATCCATGGACTCAACATTAGTCATAAAGAACTCATATACTTATTGCAAAAATCTACAAGTTATCAAAGCAAAGTATTACGCGCATGCTCCTAGGGGGATAGATTGGTAGGAAAAGACCATCGCTTGTCCCCGACCGCCACTCATAAGGAAGACAATCAATAAATAATTCATGCTCCGACTTCATCACATAACGGTTCACCATACGTGCATGCTACGGGAATCACAAACTTCAACACAAGTATTTCTCAAATTCACAACTACTCGACTAGCATGACTTTAATATCAGCATCTCCATATCTCAAAACAATTATCAAGTATCAAACTTATCATAGTATTCAACACACTCATAAGAAAGTTTTATTATTAATCTTGCATACCAAGCATATTAGGATTTTAAGCAAATTACCATGATATTAAGACTCTAAAAATAATCTAAGTGAAGCATGAGAGATCAATAGTTTCTATAAAACAAATCCACCACCGTGCTCTAAAAGATATAAGTGAAGCACTAGAGCAAAATTATATAACTCAAAAGATATAAGCGAAGCATATAGAGTATTCTAAAAAATTCCAAATCATATATGGCTCTCTCAAAAGGTGTGTACAGCAAGGATGATTGTGGTAAACTAAAAGTCAAAGACTCAAATCATACAAGATGCTCCAAGCAAAACACATATCATGTGGCGAATAAAAATATAGCTCCAAGTAAAGTTACCGATAGAAGTAGACGAAAGAGGGAATGCCTTCCGGGCATCCCCAAGCTTTGGCTTTTAGGTGTCATTATATTATCTTGGGGGTTCCATGGGCATCCCCAAACTTAGGCTCTTGCCACTCCTTGTTCCATAATTCATCAAATCTTTACCCAAAACTTGAAAACTTCACAACACAAAACTTAAAGTAGAAAATCTCGTGAGCTCCGTTAGCGAAAGAAAACAAAAGGCCACTTCAAGGTACTGTAATGAACTCATTCTTTATTTATATGGGTGTTATACCTACTGTATTCCAACTTCTCTATGGTTTATAAACTATTTTACTAGCCATAGATTCATCAAAATAAGCAAACAACACACGAAAAACAGAATCTGTCAAAAACAGAATAGTCTGTAGTAATCTGTAGCTAGCGCAAGATCTGGAACCCAAAAAATTCTAAAATAAATTGCTGAACGTGAGGAATTTATCTATTAATCATCTTAAAAAAGAATTAACTAAATATAACTCTCCAAGTAAAAATGACAGCAGTTCTCGTGAGCGCTAAAGTTTCTGTTTTTTACAGCAAGTTCAACAAGACTTTCCCCAAGTCTTCCCAACGGTTCTACTTGGCACAAACACTAATTAAACACAAAAAACACAACCAAAAAAGAGGCTAGATAATTTATTTATTACTAAACAGGAGCAAATAGCAAGGAATAATAATAAAATTTTGTTGCCTCCCAACAAGCGCTATCGTTTAACGCCCTTAGCTAGGCATAACAAGCAAGAATAGATCTAGGTATTGCCATCTTTGGTAGGCAATCCATAAGTGGCTCTCATAATAGATTCATAAGGTAATTTAATTTTATTTCTAGGAAAGTGTTCCATGCCTTTCCTTAATGGAAATTGGAATCTAATATTTCCTTCCTTCATATCAATAATTGCACCAATTGTTCTAAGGAAAGGTCTACCAAGAATAATAGGACATGAAGGATTGCAATCTATGTCAAGAACGATAAAATCTACGGGCACACAATTCCTATTTGCAACAATAAGAAAATCATTAATTCTTCCCATAGGTTTCTTAATAGTGGAATCCGCAAGGTGCAAGTTTAGAGAGCAATCATCAAAATCACGGAAACCTAACAAATCACACAAAGTCTTTGAAATCGTGGAAACACTAGCACCCAAATCACATAAAGAATAGCATTCATGATCTTTAATTTTAATTTTAATAGTTGGTTCCCACTCATCATAAAGTTTTCTAGGGATAAAAACTTCCAATTCAAGTTTTTCTTCATAATATTGCATCAAGGCATCAACGATATGTTTAGTAAACGCTTTATTTTGACTATAAGCATGATGAGAATTTAGCACGGATTGCAACAAGGAAATACAATCAATCAAAGAGCAATTTTCATAGTTAAATTCATTTAAATCCATAATAGTGGGTTTAGCAACATCTAGGGTTTTAATTTCTTTAATCCCACTTTTATCGAATTTAGCATCAAGATCAAAAGATTCAGAATTCATGGAACGCCTATTAGGTAAAGGTGGATCATATTCAGTCCCATCATTATCAAGATTCATATTGCAAAACAAAGATTTAATAGGGGACACATCAATAACTTTTAGATCTTCATCATTATTTTCATAGCAACTCGGTTTAGCGGCCATCTTATTAACTAGGGTAGCCTGCTTATCCGAAATTTCAGCAGTTAATTTCTCAAGATGAGCAACTTAAACCATCGAATTCTTTAGACATATCATCAAGCTCTTTATTCATAAAACTCATAAAACTTTTCTGTTCTTTAAGCTCATTTCTGAAGAAACTATTATGTTCAAATTGCAAAACCATGAAACTCCTAACATTATTTTCGATTTCTTCTAACCTTTTAAGGTGAAGGTCACCAAATTTTGGTAGAGTCATCGTGACAAGCAAGCAAACTAACACACAAGCAAGCAGAAAGCAAGCGGGCAAAAAGAGGCAAATAAAGAGGGAGGAAGGAGAGAGAGAGAGAGAGAGGGCAAATAAAACGGCAAGGGTGAAGTGGGGGAGAGGAAAACGAGAGGCAAATGGCAAATAATGTAATGCGGGAGATAAGGGTATGTGATGGTTACTTGGTATGTTGACTTTTGCGTAGACCTCCCCGGCAACGGCGCCAGAAATCCTTCTTGCTACCTCTTTTAGCACTGCGTTGGTTTTCCCCGAAGAGGAAGGGATGATGCAGCAAAGTAGCGTAAGTATTTCCCTCAGTTTTTGAGAACCAAGGTATCAATCCAGTAGGAGGCTACGCGCGAGTCCCTCGCACTTGCACAAAACAAATAAATCCTCGCAACCAACGCAAATAGGGGTTGTCAATCCCTATAGGGGCACTTACGAGAGTGAGATCTGATAGATATGATAAGATAATATTTTTGGTATTTTTATGATAAAGATGCAAAGTAAAATAAAGGCAAAGTAAATGGAAAAGTAAATAACTAAGTAGTAGGAGATTGATATGATAAAGATAGACCCTAGGGCCATAGGTTTCACTAGTGGCTTCTTTCGAAAGCATAAGTATTCTACGGTGGGTGAACAAATTACTGTTGAGCAATTGAAAGAATTGAGCATAGTTATGAGAATATCTAGGTATGATCATGTATATAGGCATCACGTCCGAGACAAGTAGACCGACTCCTGCCTGCATCTACTACTATTACTCCACTCATCGACCGCTATTCAGCATGCATCTAGAGTATTAAGTTAAAAATAGAGTAACGCCTTAAGCAAGATGACATGATGTAGAGGAATAGACTCATGCAATATGAATAAAACCCCATCTTGTTATCCTCGATGGCAACAATACAATACGTGCCTTGCTGCCCTTACTGTCACCGGGAAAGGACACTGCAAGATTGAACCCAAAGTTAAGCACTTCTCCCATTGCAAGAAAGATCAATCTAGTAGGCCAAACCAAACTGATAATTCGAAGAGACTTGCAAAGATAACCAATCATACATAAAAGAATTCAGAGAAGATTCAAATATTATTCATTGATAGACTTGATCATAAACCCACAATTCATCGTTCTCAACAAACACACCGCAAAAAGAAGATTACATCGAATAGGTCTCCACAAGAGAGGGGGAGAACGTTGTATTGAGATCCAAAAAGAGAGAAGAAGCCATCTAGCTACTAACTATGGACCCGTAGGTCTGAAGTAAACTACTCACACTTCATCGGAGAGGCTATGGTGTTGATGTAGAAGCCCTCCGTGATCGATGCCCCCTCCGGCGGAGCTTCGGAACAGGCCCCAAGATGGGATCTCGTGGATACAGAAAGTTACGGCGGTGGAATTAGGGTTTTGGCTCCGTATCTGATCGTTTGGGGGTACGTGGGTATATATAGGAGGAAGAAGTACGTCGGTGGAGCAATAGGGGGGCCACGAGGGTGGAGGGCGCGCCTGGGGGGGTAGGCGCGCCCCCTACCTTGTGGCCTCCTGTTACGTGGCTTGACGTAGGGTCCAAGTCTCCTGAGTTGTATTCGATGAGAAAATCACATTCCCGAAGGTTTCATTCCGTTTGGACTCCGTTTGATATTCCTTTTCTTCGAAACCCTAAAACAGGCAAAAAACAGGAATTCTGGGCTGGGCCTCCGGTTAATAGGTTAGTCCCAAAAATAATATAAAAGTGGATAATAAAGCCCAATAATGTCCAAAACAGTAGATAATATAGCATGGAGCAATCAAAAATTATAGATACATTGGAGACGTATCAGAGGGGCGCTCCCAGCTAAACAAGCTTGGAAGATGTCACCTCGTTCTGTAGACGAAGTAGAGTTGGTGCAGCTGAAGGCATGCGTTGAACAAATGACTCCTCATGAGCTGCCAGAGTCCTGAGCCTCGGGAGGCTATGGGGGCTCGGGAGGTTCCCTGAAGACCGTCTCCATCTCCTCCAGAACGGCGTGGTACTTGGCTTCCTGAGCTGCCAAGACACGTCACATGTTGCGCTGATAGGCCGACGCCACGCTCGGCAAGCCAAAAGGCATACGAACATAGCTGTGCGGCGGGCCCTCGTAGTGGCCCACACGCGAAGGCCGGAAACGCTCCTGAGATGCAACCCTGTTGAGCCCAGGGACGTCGATGCAGACACGTAGCCCAGCATCCTCGCCAGGATGCAGAGCTGTGCCTCGTGGGCGGCTGTCGCCACGCATGGCTCTTGCTTCTTGCAGTTCCTGGGTGGTCATGGTGATGAACTCCTGGGTGGTGGGCACTCCTTGCCCTGTGCTCTCCTGAGGGTCACGTGTCGCGAAGCACGCCTCCAAGTGGTGCCCAAGCGCCTCCCTCGTGAGGTTGGCAAGGTCTGAGGCCCTCCAGAAGAGAGCCCCCAAGCCCTGCTCGAGGAGGGCGCCGGGCGCGCCTTCCTATGCGATGGAGGGAGGCGCCCCTGGAGCGGGCGCTGGTCCTGACGAGGCTCCTGCCGTGATGCCATCCTCCTGACGTCCTGCACCGCCCGGCTGCTTCTTTTTGGGGATGGCCTCCATAGGGCCTTCATTTCTGCTGTCGGGGTCATCGATCGCTGCGGCTTGAAAGGCGCGCTCGAGGGAGCACACCACATCCCTCTCTTCACATGGGACCATGATGATTCCACCGCTTCTTGGCATCTTGAGAATGTTGTATACGTGATGAGTGACTGCCATGAACTTGGGGGGCACGCCGGCGGTGGCTGCGCACTTGAGCTGATCTGCCGAGTTGAAAGTGACGGCGCATTGGGACCACCTGAGCGGGCGCGTGGCCTCGAGTTTGGGGAGCGTCACGTTCACCTCGCGAGCGAACTGTTTGAAGGTGCGCTGAGAGGCTGGGGCCTGGGCGCCGCCCAAGATGCAGGAGATCGCAGGCGGCTCCTGGAAGCCCCCATCCCCCTCATCCTGGTGGTGGTCGTCGTCCCTTCTTGGTGGCGGCAGCGGGGGAAGATCAGCGTTGCCCTGGGGGGCGATCTTCACGCGGCGGGTCCCTCCAGGCGCCCTCGCGAGGCTGGTCTTGCCAGGGGTCCTCACGAGGCTGGTCGCGCCACTCCTGGCGCGGGCCACGGTCGTCCTAGTGTCCGCCTCCACGTCCTCCTCCGCGGTCGTAGCCCCGGTCGTTGCGCTCGGGGCGTCGACCGTAGCGTCCTTCTCGTATGGCTCTGAGCTCTTGACAGTCGCTGGTGTTGTGGGTGTTCAGGTTGTGGAAGGCGCAGAACGGTCGTCCGTTCTTGGATGACTCGGGCTGACCTCTGCCCTGCTTGACGTCAGGCTCCGCTGCGAGCACAGCTGCCTCCTTGCACTGCACGTCCTTGGCCTTGGCCTTCTTCTCCTCCGCGCCCACGGCTGGCAGCTCAAGGAGAGAGAGGCACCCTTCCTCAGCTCTTGCGCACTTGGTCGCCAGGTTGAACAACTCCTGAGATGTGCAGAGCTCCTCGTGGATGGCGAGCTCTTCCTTCATCTTGACATCACGGACGCTGTCGGAGAACGCGGAGATGATGGCCTCGTCCGTGACCTTGGGGATCTTGAGGCGGGTGTTGTTGAAGTGCTGGATGTACTTCTGGAGGGTCTCTCCTGGTTGGTGCCTGATGCGGCGTAGATCACCCACGGCCGGTGGGCGATCGCGAGTGCCCTGGAAGTTGGCGACGAAGCGGTCGCGCATCTCGTCCCAGGAGGAGATCGAGCCGTGCTGCAGGTTCAGGAGCCAGGAGCGAGCTCCATCCTTGAGAGCCATGGGAAACCAGTTCGCCATGACCTTTTCGTCGCCGTTGGCTGCTTCCATGCTCAGCTCATAGAGTTGCAGGAACTCCGCGGGGTCGGCGGTACCGTCGTAGCAACGAGGCAGATCCGGCTTGAACTTGCCCGACCAGTCGATGCTACGCAGCTCGGGGGTGAAGGCGTGGCAGCCAGCCGTGGTTGCCGGGGACCGCTTCAGAGGTGGAGCTTGGTCTTGACGAGGTCCACGCTGCACCGCTGCGGGCGGTGCGCGGTCTTGACGAGGTGGCGTGGGGAGCGCAGGTGCAGCTTCTCGCGACCGCGGAATTTCTTGGCAGCTTCTTTCTTCGCGCGTGAGCGCCGGGCGCGGCGGATCACGTCGCGGAGCTGCGCGCCTTGGTGCCAAGGCGCCGTCTTGGGGCTGAGGTGGTGGAGGCACGCCATGAGCCCCATCGCCTGCGGCTGGTTGAGGGGGAGGCAGAGAGTGGGACGGCGCCAGAGAGCCCCCTGCGGCGCAGTCGAGCCACTCCTCGTAGAGGTCGTCAACGGGGCGGTAGCGCAGGAGCTCATTCGTCGCGAGGAGCGCGGCCCGTGCCTCCATGGGAGTGTGGTGCGCATGAGACGAAGAACTGGCAGGGGTCAGCGATGGAGTGGCGGTGCGGCCGTCCTGCCGCACCGAAGGATGCAGCGAGGATGCCTGCTGCTCATTCCTCGCCGGGCCGGTGGCAGCGTTGGCGGCGGGAGACGGAGAACGGCGATGTGGCCCGCCGACGGGAGCCGTCTGAGCGACACGGGCGGTGAGGGCAGCTCGACGCTCAGCTCGAGCACGACGAGCGTCCGCCATGGAGACAACGGAGCGACGAACTGATGGAAGGGAAGCTACGGTGCACCCCTACCTGGCGCGCCAAATGTCAGATGTGGGGTTCTGGCAAACCCCTAAGGTTCGAACATTGGGGTGCGTGCGAAGTCTTCCCTTCCCACCAATCTATGCCCTAGCTCGCTAAGATCTCGCAGACGAACTCGACGAACTTGTAACACAGAAAGACACGGGGTTTATACTGGTTCGGCCCACCATTATGGTGTAATACCCTACTCCAGTGTGGTGGTGGTGGATTGCCTCTAGGGCTGATGATGAACAGTACAAGGGAAGAACAACCTCCTGAGGTTGAGGTGTTCTTGTGAGTAGGCTCTCGATCGGGTTGGGTCAAGCTAAGATGAGATGAGATGCGATCAGCTCGGCCCTCCTCTACTATGGTAGCTAGCTCTACTTATATAGGCCCTAGTCCTCTTCCCAAATATCGAGCGGGAAGGGAGCCAACAACGGCGGGCAAATTCGAAGGGGGGGAGCTAGTACAAGCTATCCTGACAAAAGTGGTCTTTGCCTGTGAAAGGCTCTGGTGGTGACGCCGTCTTGGGCTCCACTATGACCTCCGTCTTGCCGTCCTCCTGGTCTTGGTCTCGTTGCACCAATATAGCAACCTTTGCCCGATGCCTCGGTACTCTTCGCCTGCGCTGGCCTCCTTAGCACCAAAGAGGAAACAAGGACGCTGCGCGCGCTGGCGCCCGCCTGGCATCGTGCGTCATGGCTCACGTCACGAGGGCCTTGTGAGGTTTGCCCCGCCTTGATATCTCCGCTCCTCATGAGCCTTCCTAGCTAGGCCACTCTAGAGGAGGTCTTGCATCGTCCGCCTCGCGAGGCTTGGACCCTCGCGAGGGTCTTGGATGCTTTGTTGGTGAAGATGGGCCGTACAGCCTGCTGGCTTAGCCACGCCGCGGGCCGCAGGCAGGCAAATCTGGGGACCCCCGTTCCCAGAACGCCGACACGAGCAACTCACACAAGTTCGACTACATGACTAGGATCAACACCACCACCCAAGGTATGTCATTCCATCTTAGAGAAGCTTAACCTCAAGTGATAGGTCAAAGCAACTCAACAAGATGTGAATCCATCAAATGCATAAACGAAAAATGGTAACCCTATTTTGAGCTTAAATGATGAGTATGACCTATGATCAAGTGTTCTTACTTGACTCCTCAGTCAATATACACTAACATAGGTGACTTTGTCACCGCCCAACTCTAGATGAAGTTCTCTCATGTTTTCTTTTTTTTACTTCATCCAGATTTTCTTTTCCTTATTTTGTTCTGCATTCCCTGCATCCAATTCATTGCCAATCTTTCAGCAAATTCCTTGCAAATCCTTGTGAGATTTTACCTGCCTAGTGAGCTGAGGTGGCAAGTGTTTTCACTATGATGAACTCGGTCACACCGGTTTGTTTCCTTCGGTCCAACCGAATCCTTTCGGCGCCACCGAAGCACACACCTCGGTGCTACCGATTTCACTGCAGGAAAGACAACTTGCCACTTGTTCCTGCATTATTTTTGCTCCAGCTCCACTCAATGATTTTTGTCCTCTACCAGCGTCACATTCGACTTGCCGCTTTGCTTTGTGACTCAAGGACCAAACCCATTTGTACCAAAATCCAGAAGAACCCTTCTTGGAAATTGATGTCAAAGGGGGAGAGAGAGATCACATCAAAGCCTAATCATTTCTATAGGGGGGAGAATACTCAGGGGAGAGTGTAAGAAACCCCAGATGCTTGGTGTTCAAGAGGAGAGAAGTCACATGTCTTTAAGAGGGGAAAGACATGTTCATATGTGATTGTTTGCATTAGAGCTCTGTCTCTTTTCATTTGCTCTGATTTTCTGTTCCCTATCTTCTCCCAGTATCCCATGCTAGATTCAGGGGGAGCAAGACATCTAAGGGAATGAAATCCTTGAATTCATTGCACATCTTTACCTTTTGGGACATGTCTATATGCAATGGGGTACTCAGTACTCACTCTCTACATGTCATCCCAGTCTTGTTACTCTTGTGGTTTCTTTTGTTTGATCTGGCTACTAGGTGTATCTGTATTATCTAACCTTGTTTACTCAGGTTCATTCCTTCCTAAGCCAACTCAAGACCACAAGGTAAGTATATGCATCACAGTCATGCGTATGAGGACTTCTTGCTGATGTACATACTGTTTGCAAGAAGGACTCATGAGCATGAAGGTACATTCCCTATATTCACATCATTTGCTCTGATGCATATAGCCAAGATACATGTAACACATTCTTACTCTGTCATGTTCATGCATTTACATGCTCCTATATTCCATATTTACATGATTGCATACATGTAGGGGGACCCTATGCATGTTACATGTCTTTCCAAAGATTTACTTGTTATTCTCTATATCTTTATCTAAAGCTTTGATGTATGTTGTCATCAATTACCAAAAAGGGGGAGATTGAAAGCACAAGCGCTCCCTGGGTGATTTTGGTAATTAATGTCAACATATCTCTTGTTGGACTAATGCTTCTACCTAGTATGTTTCAGATAAGTTCAACAATGGAGTGGCATGGATTAGAAAGTGGATCCCTCAAAATGCTAAAGACAAAAGATTGGCTCAAGCTCAAAGCTCAGGACTCTACATTTTTTATTTTGAAGTGATCCAAGATCGCATTGAGTCCATAGGAAAAGCCAATACTATTAAGAGGGGATGAGGTGTTGCTTAATGAGTTTCTTGCTCAAAGTGCTTAGTGATATGCTCCAAAAACCCTCAACTACTTTCTCGCATCCACAAATATGTCCCAAACCAAAAGTCAAACTCAGACCCACCCATTTTATCTATCCGGCGCCACCGTGTTCTCTTGACACAACCAGTGCCAAAAACCCTAATTAATTCGGTCTCACCGATGGGATCTCGGTCTCACCGAGATGGGCTTGCAAACTCTTTGTTGCCTATTGCAATAATTTCGGTCCCACCGAGGTATGCAATCGGTCCCACCGAGTTTGCTTGGCCAACTCTTTGTTTCGCTTATTACCCAAATCTGTCCCACCGAGTTTGTGTAATAGGTCAAAACCGAGATGAGGCTTTACCCTAACCCTAGCACATCGGTCCCACCGAGTTGATTAAGTCGGTCCCACCGAAAACCCTAACGGTCACATTATGAACTAAATCAGTTTGACCGAGTTGTATGATTCAGTCCAATCGAGTTTGGTGATTTGTGTGTAACAGTTAGATTTTGTGTGGGGGCTATATATATATATATATATATATATATATATATATATATATATATAACCCTCCACCCACTCTTCATTATAAGAGAGAGCCATCAGAACATGCCTACACTTCCAACATAAATTTTCTGAGAGAGAACCACCTACACTTGTGTTGAGATCAAGATACTTCATTCCAACCACATAAATCTTGATCTCAAGTTTTCCCCACGTTGCTTTCCACTCAAATCATCTTTCCACCAAATCCTATCCTATGAGAGAGAGTTGAGTGTTGGGGAGACTATCATTTGAAGCACAAGATCAAGGAGTTCATCATCAACACACCATTTGTTACCTCTTGGAGAGTGGTGTCTCCTAGATTGGCTAGGTGTCACTTGGGAGCCTTCATCAAGATTGTGGAGTTGAACCAAGGAGTTTGTACGGGCAAGGAGATCGCCTACTTCGTGAAGATCTACCCTAGTGAGGCAAGTCCTTCATGGGCGACAGCCATGGTAGGATAGACAAGGTTGCTTCTTCGTGGACCCTTCGTGGGTGGAGCCCTCCGTGGACTCGCGCAACCATTACCCTTCGTGGGTTGAAGTCTCCATCAACGTGGATTTACGATAGCACCACCTATCGGAACCACGCCAAAAATCTCCGTGTCTCCATTTGCGTTTGCACACTCCAATCCCATCCCTTTACATTCTTGCAACTTGCATGATTTACTTTCCGCTGCTCATATGCTCTTGACATGCTTGCTTGATATGTATTGTGAATGTTCAAACTTGTGCCAAAACTCCACTTCAACTTAAAGAAATTAAAAACTGCAACCTTTCTTGCTAAGAGTCTATTCACCCCCCTCTAGACACCTCTTCTCGATCCTGCAATTGGTATCAGAGCCTTGGTTTCCATTGCTTTGGTTTAAACACCTTTGGAGGAAGATGGATGAGTCTATGTTGGGGAGTCTTAGACGTAGAGTGCCTATTCTTGATGAAGAGTATTTTCATGAATGGAAAAATGAGATGCTTGAGATCTTCAATGAATATCATTTGACCAAGTACATTACTACTCCTTGTGCTCGCATTGTTGATCCTTTGTATCCTACCCTTGATGAGTCTATTGACATGATCCGTAATCTTAGAATGGTCAATTTAATCACTAGAGGTTTGCCTAGAAACTTGCTTGCTAGCTTGCCTACTTTTGATTGTGCCTACATCTTATGGAGATTTCTTGAGGAACGATTCCCAAATTATTCCTTGAAAATCCTAGATGAGATTCTTCATAAGTCTATTGCCTTGAGTAAGATGAGTTCTAATGATCCCAAGTTTGGTGATTGCTTATTTGAGCTTACTAATCTTATGAGTGCAAAAGGAGATGTTGGAATTATTAGCAATATCATTTCCTAAGTCATTAGAATCCATAGAGATGACATTGTTACGGTCATGCTTCTAATGAATTACCCTCTTTAGGAGTTGATCCATTACATGATGATGTTGAACATGGATAGTATGATGAGGATGATGATAGTGACTATGATCTTGATGATGCGATGAGACACTTTGGTCTTATGGCTAATCTTCGCGGCTACATGGCTAGAGGAAAGGAATGGGTCCTTGATAGTGGATGTACTGATCATATGACCGGAGACAAAGATATGTTTCGTGAGCTTGCTGAAAACATCGGCCCTCGAAAGTATGTCAGTTTCGGTGATAACTCAAAGGTAAGGTGGTTGGCCTTGGTAAGGTGGCCATCTCACATGATAGCTCCATACAAAATGTTATGCTCGTTGAATCTCTTGGTTACAATTTACTTTCCGTATCTAGACTTGCTGACTTTGGTTTCAATGTCCTATTTACTGAAGTAGACTGCCAAGTGTTTCATAGAGATAACCATAAAATGGTATTTACCGGTATACATAGAGGTGATCTTTACATTGTTGATTTCACTAAAAAGGCTCAACCTAGAACTTGCTTAATTGCTAAATCTTCTAAAGGCTGGTTGTGGCATAGAAGGCTAGGTCATGTGGGCATGCGAAATCTTGATAATCTTATTAAAGGTGATCATATCCTTGGAGTAAAAGATGTTATATTTGACAAGGATAGACTTTGTAGTGCTTGTCAAGCAGGAAAACAAGTTGGAGGAAGTCACCTCATGAAGAACATTATGACCACAAGAAGACCGATCGAGCTACTTCATATGGATCTCTTTGGTCCCAATGCCTATAAAAGTCTCGGTGGTAACTCATTCGGTCTGGTTATAGTTGATGATTTTTCAAGATTTACGTGGGTGTTCTTTCTTGATGATAAATCACAGGTCCAAAAGATCTTCAAGAACTTTGCTAGGAAGTCCCAAAATCAATTTGAAGTGAATATCAAGAAGGTTCGGAGCGACAACGGAACAGAGTTCAAGAACGCAAATGTGGATACCTTTCTTGACGAAGAGGGGATTTCACACGAGTTCTTGGCTACGTACAGACCTCAACAAAATGGAGTTGTTGAGAGGAAGAACCGGACTCTTATTGAGATGGCAAGAACGATGCTTGATGAGTACAAGACTCCAAAACACTTTTGGGCGGAAGCGGTTGAGATAGCTTGTCATGCAAGAAATCGCTTGTATCTTCACAAGCTACTCGGCAAGACGGCATATGAGCTCCTCACTGGTAACAAACCCCAAGTTGGATACTTTCGAGTATTCGGCTCAAAGTGCTACATTCTTGATAAGCATCGTCGTTCTAAATTTGCTCCTAATCTCATGAAGGTTTCCTACTTGGTTATGGCTCAAACTCTCACACTTACCGTGTCTACAACAATTTCACCCGAAAGGTTGAAGAGACGGTAGATGTGAAGTTTGATGAATCTAACGGCTCGCAAGTAGAGCAATCGCCAATTGATGTAGGAGACAAATACCCTTTGGAAGCAATCCAAGACTTGTCTATTGGCAAGATTCGTCCAACAGAAGTGAAGGAGAGTACCTCATCCGTCCAAGTGGAAGCTTCCACCTCACGACAAGGTGAACCAAGAGTTGATACGGAAGCATCCACGAGTGGGACACACCAAGACAAAGAAAACGAGGACATACACCAAGATGAACCTCATCAACCTCCTTCTCCACCATGATAAGAGAATGGCAACGTCAACAATGAAGAAGGCCAAGAAGAAGAAGAAGAAGAAGAAGAAGAAGAAGAAGAACAAGATGAAGAAGATGTTCCTCCCCGACCCAAGCAAAAGCTTCCATGAGTTCGAGCAAGAGTCGCCAAAGACCATCCCATCGAGCAAATCTACAATGATATCGAAACCGGGAGAATCACTCGCTCTAAAACTCATTTGGCTAACTTTTGTGAACATTATTCATTCATCTCTAGCATTGAACCTATGAAGGTTGAAGAAGCATTGGAAGATCCGGATTGGATAAATGCCATGCATGAAGAACTACACAACTTTGAGGGAAATCAAGTGTGTACATTGGTCGAGAAGCCTGACAACAACCACAACATCATCGGTACCAAATGGGTGTTTCGCAACAAGCAAGATGAAGACGGTCAAGTCGTCCGCAACAAAGCTCGTATAGTCGCCCAAGGCTACACTCAAGTCGAAGGTATGGACTATGGTGTGGCGACCCGACCCGAATGGATCAAGTCTACTGCGCTCCGGTGTCATCCCTGGATCAGTAATGCTGACACCACACAGTACATCGAAGGATTTATAGCAGAGTGGCAATCACACACTTATTACATTGTTGTCTCAAAGAGAACTTATTACAATAAATATGGCTTAAGGCCATCTAGTGTCGAAAATAGCGGAAGACTCGGAAGATAAATGGGTCCATCAACTCCAACGGCATCACTGAGTATAGAACCACGACCTAAAAACACCTTACTCATCGTCTGAAAAGTCTGCAACATGAGAAGTTGCAGCCCGAAAACGGGTCAGCACATGGAATATGCTGGCAATGTAACACATAGAGAGTAATGGAATGAAACAGCTATACTACATACATATATGGCTGGTGGAAAGCTCTATGGTTACAGTTTTGCGTAAAGCCAGTTTTTCCCTACTGCAAAGGAATAAATTTATTTAACTATCATGGTAGTTGTGAAACATCGAGAATGGTTGACAGCATTCCGATCCCAATTAAGTGAACAGTTAAAACCCAACAACATTAATTAGAAGTAACATGTTGAGATTCACATGATATTCAAGTACTAGATACTCAAGTTGTCCATAACCGGGGACACGGCTAATCATGATTAGTTTGTACACTCTGCAGAGGTTTGCGCACTTTTCCCCACATGACTCGATCGCCTCCGTTTGTTTTCTCGCACTACATGGTGTTTGAGAAATGGATGACCGAGACATAGTCTTTCAGAAGCGCTAGCACCTTACATGTGGGGTAGACCGTACCACCTACAACCCCTACATCTGCTAGTCCACCCCGTAAGAGTTCGCACAACTTAGTCAACTATGCCAGAGCCCATAGTAGCATGTGGCTGCACACGGAAGTTTCTAGCATGAATGATCTTATGATCCCTTTGAGCCTGGGTGGCGGTCCAAAATAAAACAGGCAAGTCCTGATAGACATCAGGTGCCTCAATCCACCCAGATGTGTGTTTAAGTTGCCACCTTAGATAAACCATTACAATTATCAACTCACATCTGTCATGGATATCACTCACCCAATCCACGTGTACTAGCATAGCATGGCATAATAAGCAAACGTAGAAGTAACTCCCAAAGGTTTCATAATAATACAGGTGATAGGTACTACCTCATCTACTTCCCATCCCACAGTTTAATTAGATCCTAATCATGCAATGTGAGAGGATTGATCTAATGCAATAAAACATGGGTTGTAGAAAAGGTATGATCAAAGTGTTACTTGCCTTGCTGATGATCCGCGAGACCTAGGGTTTCGAAGTAACAAGCGGCGCAATCCGGGTGATCTATCGCAGACAAACAACAAGCACACAATAAGAACTCATCTAATGCACAGGTAAAACTCGAACAAGAGAACGAACCAGAAAGTTCAACTTAAGAACTCCGGTTGCAAAGAAAGAACGAACCGAACAAAGAAACAGAAAACAAACGGCGGAAGAAAACAACTCAGTTCTAGCAAGTTGAAACTAGGTCAAATTTTACCGTAGCAAAAACTTGTTTAAGTTGATTAGACGGAACGGCGGTTTCGAAACGAAACTCCAGGCGCTTGAATCACCTGATTCCGATAAACGAGCGAGAAGAAAGACTAGAACGAAGATCGGATCTGAGATCACGATCGCGGAATAAATCCGACGAAAAGAAAAAGAAGAACGATTAAACGAACGGGCGTCGTTAACCGGGGAATAATCGGTGATCACGTTCGTTGAGACGAACGATCCGAAAGAAAAACGAAAACCAATCTAGGGTTTTCGGAAAAGAAAACCGAAACAAAGAACGAAAGAAAACCGGAACGGTTAAGAAAGAACCGGAACGGTTTAGAAGAAAAACTGAACCGAGGGGAGAAAAAGAGACGCGGCGCGGGACAACCTCGGCGAGGCTCCGGCGAATGGCGGCGACGGCGGCTATAGGGCGGCGGCGGCGGGTGAGGGGCGCGGGGTGGGGCGCGGCTAAGGAGGAGAGGGGCTTGGGATTGATGTGAGGAGAGGGGGGGTTTGGGGTGTATTTATATAGGTGGGGGGATTACTTGGGGTAGGGGGCAAGCAAAAGAGGGAAAACAAAACAAGGAAAGGGGGGCTAACCGGCCTAGAGTCCCTCTGGGACTCGGCCTAGAGCGAGGGAGGCGGCGGCCTGGCGCTGCGCCTGGCGCGCGCGCTGGCTGGGGAGGCGGCCGGCTGGCTGGGCCTTTGGCCCGGCTGGCCTTGGTCCCTTTTTTTTAACTGGATTCGCGCGCAGAAAAACAAAAGAAAACTAAACTAAACGAACTCCAAAATTACTAAAGTAAATTTTCCCCGACTCCTAAAAATGAGTCGAACAAAATGAACTTTACTCCGGACCTAGAATGCAATTTTTGAAAACGCGCATTTTTCCCTATCCAAATAAAAGCAAACGAAACTCCGGCAAAACCAAAGTTTGATTTATTCATTAAGTCTTCATTTTTCCTAAATTTGGGAAAGTCATATTATTCCCTCTCTTATATTTTTGATATTGGAAAAATAATTGAAGATGAAATAAATAAATCAAATGATCCTCTTTTCAATTTGAGAAAACTCTCAAATATGAAAATAACGAAATCTCCAACTCTCTCCGAGGGTCCTTGAGTTGCGTGAAATTTCTAGGATCGACCAAAATGCAAGAAAATATGCTATGCATGATGATCTAGTGTATAACATTCCAAATTGCAAATTTGGGATGTTACATATGGTGAGACATACACCCCCGTTGCTAGACTTGAGTCCATCCGCATCTTACTTGCCTATGCTAATCACCATGATATCACCCTGTACCAAATGGACATTAAAAGTGCTTTTCTAAATGGTGAAATAGAGGAGGAAGTTTATGTTAAGCAACCTCCCGGCTTTGTCAATCCTAAGGAACCTAATCATGTTTACAAACTTCACAAAGCTCTTTATGGTTTTAAACAAGCTCCTAGAGCGTGGTATAAATGCTTGACCAAGTTCCGTATTGAAAAAGGCTTTGAAATTGGAAAAATAGATTCTACTCTTTTTACTAAAAGGGTTCATGGTGAGTTATTTGTATGCCAAATTTATGTTGATGAGATCATATTTGGCTCAACTAACCCTCATTTTAGTGAGAAGTTTGGAAAGCTAATGTCGGAGAAGTTTGAGATGTCTATGATGAGTGAACTCAAGTTCTTTCTTGGTTTGCAAATCAAGCAAACTAAGGAAGGCACCTTTGTCTCTCAAACTAAGTACACCAAGGACTTATTCAAGAAGTTCAACATCCAAGAAAGCAAAGGTATGAAAACTCCCATGCCTACTAGTGGACATCTTGACTTGACTAAGGACGGTGAACCGGTTGATCAAAAATTTTACCGCTCCATGATCGGTTCATTGTTATATCTATGTGCCTCTCATCCCGATATTATGCTAAGTGTGTGCATGTGTGCATGATATCAAGAGGCCCCCAAAGAATGCCATCTTAAGGCTGTGAAAAGAATAGTGAGATACTTAATACATACACCAAATTTTGGCATTTGGTATCCTAAGAGGTCGTCTTTTGATCTTGTTGGCTATTCCGACTCGGACTATGCCGGAGACAAGGTTGATAGAAAGTCCACTTCGGGTACTTGTCAATTTCTTGGTAGATCTCTTGTGTCTTGGTCTTCCAAGAAACAGAACTCGGTATCCTTATCCACCGCCGAAGCAGAATACATTGCCGCCGGTTCATGTTGTGCTCAATTACTTTCGATGACCCAAACTCTTAAAGAATATGCGATCAATGTGAAACATGTTCCATTGCTTTGTGACAATGAGAGTGCTATTAAGATTGCTCACAATCTTGTGCAACATTCTCGAACTAAGCATATTGAAGTTTGTCATCATTTCATTCGAGATCATGTTGCTAAACGGGACATTGATCTTAAGCATGTTCGCACCGATAAGCAATTGTCGCATATATTTACCAAACCGCTTGATGAGAAAGTCTTTTGTCGTTTGAGAGGTGAATTGAACATCATTGATGCTTCAAACATGGAGTAGGAACTCCATTTGGATACATGCAAGGCATGAGCCTTTGACTAATCCTTGTTATTTCTTTCATGTTGCTATTTATATGTCCTCGATATATTTGCACCCTTGCATGCTATCTAACCCTTGTAGGTACTTGGATGAATCCAAATCTATGAGATTGCAACTCTCTCACATCCTGAGCAATCTCTACATCACCAAGTCTCTACAAAACGGTGGTTGATGACAAGGAAGCACGAGAGCCTTCAACATATCCTTTGACAAATTATATGTATAAAATTTCATGATTGTCATTTTGGATACACAAGTGCTCTTCCTTGCAAAACTAACCCATATAGGTAGATGAACTCAAATTACAAGTGGTGCTATAAACTCTTGATGAACTACATCAACCTCGAGCAACTCACACAAGGTCGACTACATGACTAGGATCAACACCACCACCCAAGGTATATCATTCCATCTTAGAGAAGCTTAACCTCAAGTGATAGGTCAAAGCAACTCAACAAGATGTGAATACATCAAATGCTTAAACGAAAAATGGTAACCCCATTTTGAGCTTATGAGTATGACCTACGATCAAGTGTTCTTACTTGACTCCTTAGTCAATATACTCTAACATAGGTGACTTTGTCACCGCCCAACTCTAGATGAAGTTCTCTCGTGTTTTCTTTTTTTACTTCATCCAGATTTTCATTTCCTTGTTTTGTTCTGCATTCCCTGCATCCAATTCATTGCAAATCTTTCAGCAAATTCCTTGCAAATCCTTGTGAGATTTTACCTGCCTAGTGAGCTGAGGTGACAAGTGTTTTCACTGTGATGAACTCGGTCACACCGGTTTGTTTCCTTCGGTCCAACCGAATCCTTTCGGCGCCACCGAAGCACACACCTCGGTGCTACCGATTTCACTGCAGGAAAGACAACTTGCCACTTGTTCCTGCATTATTTTTGCTCCAGCTCCACTCAATGATTCTTGTCCTCTACCAGCGTCACATTCGACTTGCCGCTTTGCTTTGTGACTCAAGGACCAAACCCATTTGTACCAAAATCCAGAAGAACCCTTCTTGGAAATTGATGTCAAAGGGGAAGAGAGAGATCACATCAAAGCCTAATCATTTCTATAGGGGGGAGAATACTCAGGGGAGAGTGTAAGAAACCCCAGATGCTTGGTGTTCAAGAGGAGAGAAGTCACATGTCTTTAAGAGGGGAAAGACATGTTCATATGTGATTGTTTGCATTAGAGCTCTGTCTCTTTTCACTTGCTCTGATTTTCTGTTCCCTATCTTCTCCTAGTATCCCATGCTAGATTCAGGGGGAGCAAGACATCTAAGGGAAGGAAATCCTTGAATTCATTGCACATCTTTACCTTTTGGGACATGGCTATATCCAATGGGGTACTCGGTACTCACTCTCTACATGTCATCCCAGTCTTGTTACTCTTGTGGTTTCTTTTGTTTGCTCTGGCTAGTAGGTGTATCTGTGTTATCTAACCTTGTTTACTCAGGTTCATTCCTTCCTAAGCCAACTCAAGACCACAAGGTAAGTACATGCATCACAGTCATGCGTATGAGGACTTCTTGCTGATGTACATACTGTTTGCAAGGACTCATGAGCATGAAGGTACATTCCCTATATTCACATCATTTGCTCTGATGCATATAGCCAAGATACATGTAACACATTACTTACTCTGTCATGTTTATGCATTCACATGCTCCTATATTCCATATTTACATGATTGCATACATGTAGGGGGAGCCTATGCATGTTACGTGTCTTTCTCCCTGGGTGATTTTGGTAATTAATGTCAACATATCTCTTCTTGGACTAATGCTTCTACCTAGTATGTTTCAGATAAGTTCAACAATGGAGTGGCATAGATTAGAAAGAGGATCCCTCAAAATGCTAAGGACAAACGATTGGCTCAAGCTCAAAGCTCGGGACTCTACATTTTTTATTTTAAAGTGATCCAAGATCACATTGAGTCCATAGGAAAATCCAATACTATTAAGAGGGGATGAGGTGTTGCTTAATGAGTTTCTTGCTCAAAGTGCTTAGTGATATGCTCCAAAAACCCTCAACTACTTTCTCACATCCACAAATATGTCCCAAACCAAAAGTCAAACTCGGCCCCACCCATTTGATCTATCCGGCGCCACTGAGTTCTCTTGACACAGCCACTGCCATAAACCCTAATCAATTCGGTCTCACCGATGGGATCTCGGTCTCACTGAGATGGGCTTGCAAACTCTCTGTTGCCTATTGCAATAATTTCGGTCCCACCGAGGTATGAAATCGGTCGCACCGAGTTTGCTTGGCCAACTCTCTGTTGCGCTTATTACCCAAATCGGTCCCACTGAGTTTGTGTAATCGGTCAAACCGAGATGAGGCTTTACCCTAACCCTAGCACATCGGTCCCACTGAGTTGATCAAGTCGGTCCCACCGAGTTTGGTGATTTGTGTGTAACGGTTAGATTTTGTGTGAAGGCTATATATACCCCTCCACCCACTCTTCATTATAAGAGAGAGCCATCAGAACATGCCTACACTTCCAACATACATTTTCTGAGAGAGAACCACCTACACTTGTGTTGAGGTCAAGATACTTCATTCCAATCACATAAGTCTTGATCTCTAGCCTTCCCCAAGTTGCTTTCCACTCAAATCATCTTTCCACCAAATCCTATCCTATGAGAGAGAGTTGAGTGTTGGGGAGACTATCATTTGAAGCACAAGATCAAGGAGTTCATCATCAACACACCATTTGTTACCTCTTGGAGAGTGGTGTCTCCTAGATTGGCTAGGTGTCACTTGGGAGCCTCCGTCAAGATTGTGGAGTTGAACCAAGGAGTTTGTACGGGCAAGGAGATCACCTACTTCGTGAAGATCTACCCTAGTGAGGCAAGTCCTTCGTGGGCGACGGCTATGGTGGGATAGACAAGGTTGCTTCTTCGTGGACCCTTTTGGGTGGAGCCCTCCGTGGACTCGTGCAACCATTACCCTTCGTGGGTTGAAGTCTCCATCAACGTGGATGTGCGATAGCACCACCTATCGGAACCACGCCAAAAATCTCAGTGTCTCCATTTGCGTTTGCACACTCCAATCGCATCCCTTTACATTCTTGCAACTTGCATGATTTACTTTCCGCTGCTCATATGCTCTTGACATGCTTTCTTGATATGTATTGTGAATGTTCAAACTTGTGCTAAAACTCCACTTCAACTTAAAGAAATTAAAAACCGCAACCTTTCTTGCTAAGAGTCTATTCACCCCCCCCTCTAGACACCTCTTCTCGATCCTAAAATGTTTATTATTCATGCTAGAACAGTATTAACCGGAAACTTAGTACATGTGTGAATACATAGACAAACAGAGTGTCACTAGTATGCCTCTACTTGACTAGCTCGTTGAATCAAAGATGGTTAAGTTTCCTAGCCATAGACATGAGTTGTCATGTGATTAACAGGATCACATCATTAGAGAATGATGTGATTGACTTGACCCATTCCGTTAGCTTAGCACGATGATCGTTTGGTTTGTTGCTACTGCTTTCTTCATGACTTATACATGTTCCTCTGACTATGAGATTATGCAACTCCCGAATACCAGAGGAACACTTTGTGTGCTACCAAACCTCACAACGTAACTAGGTGATTATAAATGTTCTCTACAGGTGTCGCTGATGGTACTTGTTGAGTTGGCATAGATCAAGATTAGGATTTGTCACTCCGATTGTCGGAGAGGTATCTCTAGGCCCTCTCGTTAATGCACATCACTATAAGCCTTGCAAGCAATGTGACTAATGATTTAGTTGCGGGATGATGCATTATGGAACGAGTAAAGAGACTTGCCGGTAACGAGATTGAACTAGGTATTGAGATACCGACGATCGAATCTCGGGCAAGTAGCATACCGATGACAAAGGGAACAACGCATACCGTTATGCGGTTTGACCGATAAAGATCTTCGTAGAATATTAGGAGCCAATATGAGCATCCAGGTTCCGCTATTGGTTATTGACCGGAGATGAGTCTCGGTCATGTCTACATAGTTCTCGAACTCGTAGGGTCTGCATGCTTAACGTTCAGTGACGATCGATATTATGAGTTTATGTGTTTTGATGTACCGAAGGTTGTTTGGAGTCCCAGATGAGATCAAGGACATGATGAGGAGTCTCGAAATGTTCGAGATGTAAAGATCGATATATTGGAAGGCTATATTCGGGCATCGGAAAGGTTCTGAGTGGTTCGGGTATTTATCGGAGTACCGGAGAGTTACGGGAATTCGTCGGGGAGTATACGAGCCTTATTCGGCTTTAGGGGAAAGAGAGAGGGGAGGCTGCGCGCGCCCCCAAGGCCTAGTACGAATTGGGCTAGGGGGAGGGGCGGCGCCCCCTCCTTCCTTATCTTCTCTTTTCCCTTTCCTTCTCTCCTACTCCTACTACATGGAAGGGGGGAATCCTACTCCCGGTGGAGTAGGACTCCCCAGGGCGTGCCATAGTAGAGGGCCGGCCCTCCCCCTCCTACACTCCTTTATATACGGGGGAGGGGGGCACCCCATGAACACACAAGTTGATCAGTTGATCTTTTAGCTGTGTGCGGTGCCCCCCTCCACCATAATCCACCTTGGTCATATTGTAGCGGTGCTTAGGCGAAGCCCTGCGTCGGTAGCATCATCACCATCATCATGCCGTCGTGCTGATGGAACTCTCCCTCGAAGCTCTGCTGGATCGGAGTTCGTGGGACGTCACCGAGCTGAACGTGTGCTGAACTCGGAGGTGTCGTACGTTCGGTACTTGGATCAGTCGGATCGTGAAGACGTACAACTATATCAACCGCGTTCTCATCACGCTTCCGTTTACGGTCTACGAGGGTACATGGACGACACTCTCCCCTCTCGTGGCTATGCATCGCCATGATCTTGTGTGTGCGTAGGAAAATTTTGAAATTACTGTGTTCCCCAACACTAGCATGGTCAATAACATCCTGGAGTTGGTTTAAGACTGCTAAGTTGTGTCATCTTCGCATGTTAGTAGTCGGATCGTCAAAGCCTACCCCACTCAAAACAATAGTTACTCCTCATCAAAAGATTGGGACACCTTCGCCTCTATCAGACCAGTGTGCACGCGGTGTCCAGAAGTGAGTGCAGTACCCCATGCCCATAGGATCAAACTAGTCCGTCCACACGGGGATGTCCATAGGCTATAGGCATTCCCTATGAGTACTGGGAGGAAATTGAAAAAATGGATAGCAAGCTCCGTTATAGGTGGTAGGTGTAGGAAGGCAAGTGCATGAGTTTTGTGTGTTCCCACACCGTCAATCTTTCACCTTGACCTTCTTGAAAGTATGGTAATCTTATGACTCAAATCAAACCGAAGTCACCGAAAAACCACGCATTTTGATATTTTTGAAGTGAGGGGTCAACATCTCCATAATAAATATCCACGAAACCATTGACCTAAGATAAATCTTAGCAGTTGTCGTTGGTTTCACTAACCACGTTGTCATCACACCAAAATACCATTAACTGATAAATGCACTTTCATGTATAGTAATTCAGAGCAATTCTCTTATAGTGTAACCGATATCGTTTGCCATCCTACAACAGCCCCCAACTTCTCCACAACCAGGCCGCCCCCAATCAACCTCTCCATCAGTCCGATGTTGCATGGGCTTACTCGGTGATGCGCCCTCGCGGAGGCTAGGGTTTCGATCAGAACCTTGGAGCAGAGGAAAAGAAAGAACCACATAGCCATTGGTACTTTTCTGGCAACTCCAAAATACTCTTTCGCCAACAACTCCATGATATATAAGGCATTGTCATATATCTTAAGCTTTGTTTGGTGCTTCACTGACATTTGATGTTTGGCAATTTGACACAATCAAATTGGACCCGCTTGTTGATCGGTAGTCCAGTATAATAGTTATCTATTTATGGAACAAATCCTTGAAGGTGTAGATATTTTGTAATGTTGGATGCACATATATTAAAGTGTTGAACTGATAAAAAGTTATAGAATCTCAGACCAAAAATGTTCAAAATGCCTATATCTTTTTCTTTTCTACTACTCCGTCCCATAATATAAGTATTGAACTCACCCGTAAAAAAATACTATTAAACTCAAAAGACGTATTATATTATGAGAAGGAGGGAGTATATTGTAATATGTAAAAAGACACATGCTCTGGAAAACAAAAAGAATAGAAAAATGGCATCGTAAACATTTAGAACCACTGATTATTTGGACTATACAAAATATGATACTACTCCATAACTTAAAAATATAGGATGTTCTTGTAGTTTAATATTTTTTTTTACGGATGAGTTCAATACTTCTTTTAACCGTAAGTGAGTAAATGTTGAATTACAAAAGATAACGTTAGGGGCCAGTTCTTTTGGTAGCTTAAAAGATAAGCCGCCTTCTTCCCAGCTTTTTTCGTAAGCCGCCTCTCAACAAAATTTCAGAGCGGCTTATTTTTTAAGTTGGGGAGAGGCGGCTTATTTTTTAAGCCGCCCAAAGAAATGATCTAGATGTAGAAATTCCCGCAAAGAAAAAAAGGTAATGCAGAAATTTTTAAACCCTAAAAAAATTTAACCTTAGAAAAGTTCACCAATACAAACGGTACAACGAGCCGTTGGGGCCTTTTTAATTACTCCGACTTTCAAGTTATCCATGAACCCCTTCCTTTCTCGAAGTCTCTGGTCAAGGCAACATAAACAGTTTCCAAATCCCAATCCGTCGTCTCGTCCTCAGCCGGCCTTGAGCGAGCCGCTCCGCCCCGCCGTAGGGCGTCACTGACCGGAGCTCCTACCAACCACTGCGGCAATCCCATACCGCACCGTTGGCCACGTAGGCTCATTGATTGAGGTAATCCCACGGCCACGGCCACGCGGCACACCCGACTTTTCCTCGCTTCCCCTCTCCCCTCTCCCCTCAACCAGCTAGGAAGAAGGTGGGGCGGGGTCAGATGCCGGTGAATCCTCCGGCGTCGCCCCGTCGGAAAGATCAGATCTTGGGGCCTTGAGAGCGGGGAAAATTGGTGCTTCTTGGATTCTAGGGTTCGATCGGGCTAGGGCCCCCTTCCTTTTATTTCGCCTTCTTTCTTTCTTTCTTGGGGTTGCGGTGTAGTCTCAAGTTTGAGGGGCGACGGGAGTTTGTTTACGATGAGAAAATTCGACATAGTTTATTCAAGCTCTAATTCTTGTGCAGGTGGCTGATTGTTTCAGATCGTCTCGCTCAATTGCGATCAGTTTCTTGATTTGTTTTGCTACTGAGACTGGGTAGTCAAATTCAGGGCATTGTGTATATTCTGTTGGCCTGTCTTTGAGGATGGCTGAAGCATGCCCTGATAGTCGGCGATGCCTACCTCCTTGGATGATGAAACCCTGCACGAGTAATGAGGTGTCAAAGACTGAGCATCGGAATAAGCAGTCGGCAGAATCTGATAAGGGGTCAGGGGCTCTATATCAGGCTAAGCCCACCAGAAGGCAGAAAAAAATTGTGGATCCAGAGGATGCCGGTGGGCTGAAGGCGTTGCAGCGATGCCAGGGTAAAGAGAAGCCCAGGAGAAAGAGCAAGGATGCTGATCGTGCTGTCACAGATGAATTTGACGAAATCGAGAAAATAACTTGTAAGAATGAGAGGAAAGTTAGTGGAAGAGCTGCTCCGAAGAATAGCAGGAAACGGATGCTGGAGGATGTGGGATCAGATGCATCGTCATCAGGAATAACTGATGATGAGATGGAGCTTAGTGCTGGCAATTCCAGAGCTTTGCAACGATGTCAGGGTAGAGAAAAGACCAGAAGAAAGCGTGACAGTGCTGATTATTCTGCCAAAGATGAACTTGAAGAAATTGAGAAAACAACTCGTAAGAATGTCACAAAAGTGACTGGCAGAGCTGCTCCGAAGAATAGCAAGAAACAAAAGCCGGATAATGTTGGATCAGAAGCATTATCATCAGGTACAACTGATGATGAGATAGAGCTTACTGTGGAAGATCTTGTGAGCATAGCTGAAGAGGTAAACCATAATTCTTATTGCAGTTTTGTTATTTTACTTGTCTTCAGGTTTGACACATCTTCTGGTGTTGTTATGCAATTCCCCTTAAATACGCTAGTTCCTGTTCATTACTTCACTGAACATCTGGGAATTATGCAGTGCTTCCCAATTTATTGGCTTTATTGTTGATTGACGCAGGCAGGTCTAGTACAACTCATTACTTGTTTTATAGAAATAATTGGAAAAAAGTGACCTTTGCCAATAGGCAATGGCCCCATTATGCTTAGGAGTGACCCTAGTGAATACTTATCATGGACCGATCTGGCTTGCACCTTGATTATATTTGTACATGCAACTCTCAAGAGACAAACATGCATGGTGTAGGCAAACTCTTTTCAGTCCAGTCCTATCATTAGTTTGAAGACATGAGTAAGCATGATAATAGGAGACTTGTTCTGAGTGCTAATGACATCTTCTCCATTGAATTGAGGCCCTAATTTCATTCTGTGACAGAAAATAATTTACCAACTTTTCGCCCCCTTTTTACATTTTCTGGCTGCCTAGCAAACCAGCAATCCTGTTCGAAGTTTTGCTTTGAGTAACTAAGTATACCACTGAAGGTATTCTGATGCATTTACATGATGCAGATTGTAAATGCTGATAAAGAGAAGCTACAAGATATACGGACCACAAAGACATCCCGCTATGAAGAGCGTCCTCCACGGCCTCCAGTGTCTACTCCTACTGATACAGGAGGATCAGTATCAAGCACTTGGTCAACAAAGGGGTTGATGCAGTGCACGGCAGCTACTACCACAGATGAAACTCCAAGCGAGTGCAGAGTAGACAAGAACAAGAGACATGAAGAACCAGAGTGTCCACCACGTATCAAAATGACCGGTGATGTTGCTGAGGATATGATGAACATATTGCTCGGACCCCTGTGGAATAGTGAGCCTGCAGCCTATGAAAATAAACCCGAGGCTGTGGTACCAAGGACCGTGAACGTGAATCTTGCGCCGCAGCGGAAAAACGACTGGCAGAAGACTGTAGCACAAGTGCAGGGGGCACCTGTGGCGAAAAAGAAGAGCAGCCTGAAAGATATGGTGGCCTTTTTTCTTGACTAGAGCAAAGTTGAAGTGCTGAAGTGCATACGCTAGCAGCCTGGGAGCATTGTTATGCCGATTAGCTGGTTCCACGCATGTGCATGGCCTGTAACTATTGTCCTGCGGCGTTTTAGTCCACGTGTAAATTATATTGTTTTGGTAGGATAACAAGTCGCTTTTCTTTTCCTTTTGGGGGGAGAATAATGTTGGTCATTTGTATAGTACTCCCTCTGTCCCGGAATATAAGAACGTTTTTGACACCATGCTAGTGTTAAAAACGTTCTTATATTTTGGGACGGAGGGAGTAGTAATGTTCTTGCCTTCAAGTTGAAGATGTTTGGTACTGCCTGTGATGTCATTGTCATCTTACCTTTGATGATCTTGACTGTGTTTAGGTGCAGGTAAAGAACCACAGGTTTAGCTTCCACAGATGATTAAAACCATATTTATTTTGATTTATATTTCTGCTCTTTACAGTGGAAGTTCCTCAATTGCGATGCTGGATAGATGCCTTTCCAGTTGTTTTGACGGTTTTGGTCATTGTTGAGCTCAGAATCAGCTTATGTGAGTGTACATTTGAGCAAAAATAGGGGCATTTGTTTTCTCTAGATTGAGCTTCCAGATAAATTTTGTGAGGCAAATGTCTTTGTTAAAATCCATTTAGCAATAAAATCAGAGCTATATCCATGTCAATGTCCTTAGAGCAACTCCAATGGAGCGACTCATTTTGTCCGCAGCCGTCCGTTTTGGGTTGGCGCGGACAAAAAAGCCGGCCCAACGCGCTGACCTAAACGAACGCGTGTCCGCTTTCGTCTACCTGCCGACCCATTTCCAGTCCATTTTTTAGGCTGATTTGCGTTGGCGCGGACACAAGACGGACGCGCGCGCGCTCGCCCTCTTTCCTCACCGGCCCCGCTAGTCGGTGGCACATTGGATTCACACACTCGCCCGCCTGCTACGTCGCCGATGCCACCGGCCATTTTTTCAGATTAAAATGGATACATAGATAGTTTTAGTATACACAGATAAAAGAAAAAGACCATTACTCGTCGCTTTCTGACTCCGACTCGGTAATGTCCTCCTCCGACGTTTGAAGGTAGGCGTCAGCAAGCTGCTCGTCTTCAAAGTCTCAACCCGATGTTTCTTGTAGCTTCAGTTTCAATTGAGCTGTCTGCTTCCGCGAACGCTTGTCCTCCCGATAGGCGGCTCGCTCCCTCCTCGCGTCCCTCTCCGATCTCAATTGCTTATAGAACTGGCGCTCGTCGACGATGTCCTGCAGGTAGCCTCCTCGCCACAGCACCGAGGCTTCCACGTCCTTCTCTGCGATGGCGAGGCCACGCTGCTGCCTCCGATGGACACGGCGATCCTCGTCGGTGAAAAGCCGCGGGAGAGGCGCCAAATCTTGCGCCCGTTGGCTCGACACGTTGGGAAAAATTCATATCACGACGAGGCCTCAGGAGGCACCACGCCGCCGCGTCGTGCGCGCGGGCCGCCTCCTCTGCAGTGTCGAAGGTGCCGAGGACGAGACGTTTCTCGCGAAATCAGATCTCGGCGGAGAAGGCGCCGGAGCGGCGCTCGCGGACTCCGCGAAAATCCGAAGCGCGTAGGCGGCGAATCGACATGGTGGCGCAGAGGCGGCGAGAGTGGGCGGCCGACAGAGTGTGGAGGGAGCGCCTTCTTTTATAGCGAGCGCCGGCCGCGGCGCGCGCGTGAACCTTTCCCGCGCGCTGGAGCGCCAAAACCAGCGTGCGCGAACCATTCCCGCGTGCTGGAGCGTCAAAATCAGGGCGACGGCACGATGTTAAACGCGCGCGGTCATGAAAATGGGTCAGCCCGTTGAGCGCACTGCCGACTCAAAACTAAAAGAGAACGGACAGCGGGCGGGCGGCCAAACCAAACGGACAAAAAACGAACAAAAACGCCGTCCGTTTAGATCGGTCCGTTGGAGTTGCTCTTATGTCCTTGTGCTTCAAGTGTTTAGCTCCTTGGACGCTATTTATAATTCCTACGCTATTTATAATTCCTAAAATTTAAAAAGTGCACACGCACGATTTTACGCGATCGAGCGGCCGGCTGGAACCGCACGAGGTGCCACCTGGTCGGCACGTGCGTCCGACTTCAGGTGCCACCTGGTCGGCTGCCCAACCATCCGTCATCTCCCACCCCACCCAGCCGGCCGAGCCTCCTCCTCTGGCTCGTCCCCGAGCTCCCCCTCCCGGCTCCTCCCAGCCGCTGGTGCGGTCCACAACCTCCCCACTACAATCCGGCGACATGGAGGACGTGTGGGTGCTCCCTGCAGTATTTCTTCTCTCTCTCCCCCGCCACCACAAATCTGGAATAGATCCTCACCGGCCTTCCTCCTTGACGGCGCCAGCCACCACCATCTCCCGTCCCCGAGCTGCAGTGGAGGCCTAGCCCACACTCGTACGACCACCAGATCCACGGGCCGTGCTCCTCTCCGTTGAGGGGAGCCTGGGATCCACGATGAGGGGAGCCCCTCCCCACCTCGACGTCGCCATGGCCGTGCTACCGGTCTCTCTAATCTGTGGAGGTTTCCCTTTCTGTTGGTTCGTCAGTGATCCTGCCTCGGGAGGGTTACTTCGGGCGCGGCTGGGCTCGCACTTGAGAGCCCAGTATTTCTGCTCCTGCTGTTTCCTTCCAATCGAAGGCACGCAGTGCGGGGCTCCTTCTGTTCTGGAAATTTAGGCCCCTTTGTGATTTCTGGTTCGCTGCTCATACTCAAGTGATTGAGCACTCTGCTCCAACTACAACTTTTGAGAAGATTTTTTTGGGTCTACATGTTGTTGTGGCGATAAGAGTTCACACCACACCAACTACAGGTTGTGTGGAAATGTAGCAGCATGGTATAAGATGTACGCTCTTGTATAAAAGAGATGAACTCTGAAAGACTGAAACTAACCGATGTAAGAAAGCTTTGTTTAATAATGGGAGTATATTAATTGCTGGCTTTCTCTACTATGATCTATATTCACACCCCGTATGATTTGATGCATGGAGCACTCTGCTCCAACTAGAACATTCGGCTAAGATATGTGGAGGAGCTCGAAGAGGAGGGCTTTCGTATAACATAGTGTGTACTAAGTTGGTTATGGTAGTAGCTCAAGTTGGATACGATCATTGAAAAGTTGCACAACACGACGATATAAGCTGGCTAGATGATGTTTTTGTTTAAATTAATACTCGCGCTCACATTGCCCGTACAAATTTTTCCGATGCCAACTACTCTATTGTGCAATTTTAGTACTACATCGTGTAATTTTTTTCAAAACCTTTTTTTGGAGCTGCATGATTCAACTTTCTATGATGTTGCAACCTAACAACCATAACAACTTTGATGTACAACTAGTCTACTGCCCCGGCCAACTACCTAGTAGTCGATGTGCAACCCCTCTCTCTATTCGTGGATGTGTAATTTTTCACCGTTGACACACCCTACCCCACCTCCTCTATTAGGGATATATGCAACTTTAGTGTGTTGTTCAAGCCAACTACCTATTAGTCAATGTGCAACTCTCTCCCCTCCTTACTTGTGGATATGTATTTTCAGTTGGCGGGGACCACAAACAGAGTTGCACATAGTCTGCTAGGTAGTTGTTCAGGGCAGCATACAAAGTTGCAAATGTCACACGCAGGGATACTTGAATGGTGAAAATTTGACATTCATGAGGATAATGAAAAGTTGCATATTCATGAGGGTAGTGAAAAGTTGCATATAAACAGTGCGTAAGGTTGCACATCTCACTAAAAGGGGTGGTTTGGGCCAGGTGCTAGTAGGGAAACTACACATTCACGGAGGGTACGAGAGAAAGATGCACATCACTGTTAGACAGTTGCCCATGGTAGTATCCGAAGTTGCACATCCACTGTTAGGCTGTTGGCTGATGCAATAAACAGTGAAAGCACATCCATAGACAGTGGGCAAGTTGCACATCAACTACTATGCAGTTGGTCTGGGTAACAGACAAAGTTGCATATCTCATCGGAAGGAGGTAGTTCGGGGACGGAGGTACCATCGTTGAAAATTGCACGTCTATAGGGTAGGAGAAAAGTTGCACATCCACTCTCAGGTAGTTGCACATTGACGGCTAGGCAGTTGCACAAAACAGGGCCAAAATTGCACAAAAAGATTCGTCGAAACATACCCATGCGTGATATAGTTTTGAAGAGAACGTCGCGAGGGTTTCAACAGTGAAAACAGATCTTAATTTTGATGCACGGTTTGAAAGTTATGGTCTTTTAAAATTTTGAAAAACCGAATTAAATGCGTTCATACCTGTTCACGCGGGTGCTTTGCAATTACTTCTTACTTTTTTTGTTCACACATATTCATATCCGTTCATTTTTTCTAATATGAATTAGGGGACCAACTATTACCATTTATAGATTAGGAAGATAATATTTCCTTTTTCGGCCGGCCACTCCGGAGCGCTAGCGGGCCAACGGCCACCCGCTAGACGCTTTATAATTTTGATTGTTGCATTCTTGAAATCAGTGTGATCCTTGTAGATGTGTTGTCTGTTGGGTTTCGTAGTAATTTCAAAAAATTTCCTACGCACACGCAAGATCATGGTGATGTACAGCAACGAGAGTGGGAGAGTGTGATCTACGTAACCTTGTAGATCGCAACGGAAGCGTTTGGTTGATGTAGTCGTACGTCTCCACGATCCGACCGATCAAGCACCGAAACTATGACACCTCCGAGTTCTAGCACACGTTCAGCTCGATGACGATCCCCGGACTCCGATCCAGCAAAGTGTCGGGGAAGAGTTCCGTCAGCACGACGGCGTGGTGACGATCATGACGCACTACCGTCGCAGGGCTTCGCCTAAGCACCGCTACAATATTATCGAGGACTATGGTGGAAGGGGGCACCACACACGGCTAAGAATATGATCACGTGGATCAACTTGTGTGTCTAGGGGTGCCCCCTGCCCCTGTATATAAAGGAGCAAGGGGAGGAGGCCGGCCGGCCCTATAGGCGCGCCAAGGAGGAGTCCTCCTCCTAGTAGGAGTAGGACTCCTACTAGGAGGGGGAAAGAAGTGGGGAGGGAGAGGGAAAAGGGGGGGCGCCGCCCCCCTCTCCTAGTCCAATTCGGACCAGGGGGGAGGAGGCGCGCGGCCCACCTTTGGCTGCCCCTCTCTCTCTCCAATAAGGCCCATATGGCCCATTACTTCTCACGGGGGGGGGGGGGGTTCCGGTAACCCTCCGACTCTCCGGTTTTCTCCGAAATCACCCGGAACACTTCCGGTGTCCGAATATAGCCATTCAATATATCAATCTTTATGTCTCGACCATTTCGAGACTCCTCGTCATGTCCGTGATCACATCCGGGACTCCGAACTAACTTCAGTACATCAAAACTCATAAACTCATAATATAACTGTCATCGAAACCTTAAGCGTGCGGACCCTACGGGTTCGAGAACAATGTAGACATGACCGAGACACGTCTCCGGTCAATAACCAATAGCGGAACCTGGATGCTCATATTGGCTCCTACATATTCTACGAAGATCTTTATCGGTCAGACCGCATAACAACATACGTTGTTCCCTTTGTCATCGGTATGTTACTTGCCCGAGATTCGATCGTCGGTATCCCATACCTAGTTCAATCTCGTTACCGGCAAGTCTCTTTACTCGTTCCGTAATACATCATCTCACAACTAACTCATTAGTTGCAATGCTTGCAAGGCTTATGTGATGTGCATTACCGAGAGGGCCCAGAGATACCTCTCCGACAATCGGAGTGACAAATCCTAATCTTGAAATACGCCAACCCAACATGTACCTTTGGAGACACCTGCAGAGCTCCTTTATAAGCACCCAGTTATGTTGTGACGTTTGGTAGCACACAAAGTGTTCCTCCGGCAAACGGGAGTTGCATAATCTCATAGTCATAGGAACATGTATAAGTCATGAAGAAAGCAATAGCAACATACTAAACGATCGGGTGCTAAGATAATGGAATGGGTCATGTCAATCAGATCATTCATCTAATGATGTGATCTTGTTAATCAAATGACAACTCTTTGTCCATGGTTAGGAAACATAACCATCTTTGATTAACAAGCTAGTCTATTAGAGGCATAATAGTGACACTCTGTTTGTCTATGTATTCACACATGTATTATGTTTCCGGTTAATACAATTCTAGCATGAATAATAAACTTTTATCATGATATATAAGGAAATAAATAATAACTTTATTATTGCCTCTAGGGCATATTTCCTTCAGTCTCCCACTTGCACTAGAGTCAATAATCTAGATTACACAGTAATGATTCTAACACCCATGGAGCCTTGGTGCTGATCATGTTTTGCTCATGGAAGAGGCTTAGTCAACGGGTCTGCTACATTCAGGTCCGTGTGTATCTTGCAAATCTCTATGTCTCCCACATGGACTAGATCCCGGATGGAATTGAAGCGTCTCTTGATGTGCTTGGTTCTCTTGTGAAATCTGGATTCCTTTGCCAAGACAATTGCACCAGTATTGTCACAAAAGATTTTCATTGGACCCGATGCACTAGGTATGACACCTAGATCGGATATGAACTCCTTCATCCAGACTCTTTCATTCACTGCTTCCGAAGCAGATATGTATTTCGCTTCACACGTAGATCTCGCCACGACGCTCTGTTTAGAACTGCACCAACTGACAGCTCCACCGTTTAATGTAAACACGTATTCGGTTTGCGATTTAGAATCGTCCGGATCAGTGTCAAAGCTTGCATCAACGTAACCGTTTACGATGAGCTCTTTGTCACCTCCATATACGAGAAACATATCCTTAGTCCTTTTCAGGTACTTCAGGATGTTCTTGACCGCTGTCCAGTGATCCACTCCTGGATTACTTTGGTACCTCCCTGCTAGACTTATAGCAAGGCACACATCAGGTCTGGTACACAGCATTGCATACATGATAGAGCCTATGGCTGACGCATAGGGAACATCTTTCATTTTCTCTCTATCTTCTGCAGTGGTCGGGCATTGAGTCTGACTCAACTTCACACCTTGTAACACAGGCAAGAACCCATTCTTTGCTTGATCCATTTTGAACTTCTTCAAAATCTTGTCAAGGTATGTGCTTTGTGAAAGTCCAATTAAGCGTCTTGATCTATCTCTATAGATCTTTATGCCTAATATGTAAGCAGCTTCACCGAGGTCTTTCATTGAAAAACTCTTATTCAAGTATCCCTTTATGCTATTCAGAAATTCTATATCATTTCCAATCAGTAATATGTCATCCACATATAATATCAGAAATGCTACAGAGCTCCCACTCACTTTCTTGTAAATACAGGCTTCTCCAAAGGTCTGTATAAAACCAAATGCTTTGATCACACTATCAAAGCGTTTATTCCAACTCCGGGAGGCTTGCACCAGTCCATAAATGGATCGCCGGAGCTTGCACACTTTGTTAGCTCCCTTTGGATCGACAAAACCTTCCGGTTGCATCATATACAACTCTTCTTCCAGAAATCCATTCAGGAATGCAGTTTTGACATCCATCTGCCAAATTTCATAATCATAAAATGCGGCAATTGCTAACATGATTCAGACAGACTTAAGCATCGCTACGTGTGAGAAGGTCTCATCGTAGTCAACCCCTTGAACTTGTCGAAAACCTTTTGCGACAAGTCGAGCTTTGTAGACAGTAATATTACCGTCAGCGTCAGTCTTCTTCTTGAAGATCCATTTATTCTCAATTACTTGCCGATCATCGGGCAAGTCAACCAAAGTACATACTTTGTTCTCATACATGGATCCCATCTCAGATTTCATGGCTTCAAGCCATTTTTCGGAATCTGGGCTCACCATCGCTTCTTCATAGTTCATAGGTTCATCATGATCTAGTAGCATGACTTCCAGAACAGGATTATCGTACCACTTTGGTGCAGATCTTACTCTAGTTGATCTACGAGGTTCAGTAGTATCTTGTTCCGAAGTTTCATGATCATTATCATTAGCTTCCTCACTAATTGGTGTAGGTGTCGCAGAAACAGGTTTCTGTGATGTACTACTTTCCAATAAGGGAGCAGGTATAGTTACCTCGTCAAGTTCTACTTTTCTCCCACTCACTTCTTTCGAGAGAAACTCCTTCTCTAGAAAGGATCCATTCTTAGCAACGAATGTCTTGCCTTCGGATCTGTGATAGAAGGTGTACCCAACAATCTCCTTTGGGTATCCTATGAAGACACATTTCTCCGATTTGGGTTTGAGCTTATCAGGTTGAAGCTTTTTCACATAAGCATCGCCGCCCCAAACTTTAAGAAACGACAACTTTGGTTTCTTGCCAAACCATAGTTCATAAGGTGTCGTCTCAACGGATTTTGATGGTGCCCTATTTAACGTGAATGTGGCCGTCTCTAAAGCATAACCCCAAAATGATAGCGGTAAATTTGTAAGAGACATCATAGATCGCACCATATCAAGTAAAGTACGATTACGACGTTCGGACACACCATTACGCTGAGGTGTTCCGGGTGGCGTGAGTTGCGAAACTATTCTGCATTGTTTCAGATGTAGACCAAACTCGTAACTCAAATATTCTCCTCCACGATCAGATCGCAGAAACTTTATTTTCTTGTTACGATGATTTTCAACTTCACTCTGAAATTCTTTGAACTTTTCAAATGTTTCAGACTTATGCTTCATTAAGTAGATATACCCATATCTGCTTAAATCATCTGTGAAGGTGAGAAAATAACAATATCCGCCACGAGCCTCAACATTCACCAAACCACATACATCTGTATGTATGATTTCCAACAAATCTGTTGCTCTCTCCATTGTACCGGAGAACGGTGTTTTAGTCATCTTGCCCATAAGGCACGGTTCGCAAGTACCAAGTGATTCATAATCAAGAGGTTCCAAAAGTCCATCGGTATGGAGTTTCTTCATGCGCTTTACACCGATATGACCTAAACGGCAGTGCCACAAATAAGTTGCACTATCATTATCAACTCTGCATCTTTTTGGCTTCAACATTATGAATATGTGTGTTACTACTATCGAGATTCATCAAAAATAGACCACTCTTCAAAGGTGCATGACCATAAAAGATATTACTCATATAAATAGAACAACCATTATTCTCTGATTTAAATGAATAACCGTCTCGCATTAAACAAGATCCAGATATAATGTTCATGCTCAACGCTGGCACCAAATAACAATTATTTAGGTCTAATATTAATCCCGAAGGTAGATGTAGAGGTAGCGTGCCGACCGCGATCACATCTACTTTAGAACCATTTCCCACGCACATCGTCACCTCGTCCTTTGCTAGTGTTCGCTTAATCCGTAGTCCCTGTTTTGAGTTGCAAATATTAGCAACAGAACCAGTATCAAATACCCAGGTGCTACTGCGAGCTCTAGTAAGGTACACATCAATAACATGTATATCACATATACCTTTGTTCACCTTGCCATCCTTCTTATCCGCCAAATACTTGGGGCAGTTCCGCTTACAGTGACCAGTCTGCTTGCAGTAGAAGCACTTAGTTTCAGGCTTAGGTCCAGACTTGGGTTTCTTCTCCTGATCAGCAACTCGCTTGCTTTTCTTCTTGAAGTTCCCCTTCTTCTTCCCTTTGCCCTTTTTCTTGAAACTAGTGGTCTTGTTGACTATCAACACTTGATGCTCCTTCTTGATTTCTACCTCCGCAGCTTTCAGCATTGCGAAGAGCTCGGGAATAGTCTTATTCATCCCTTGCATATTATAGTTCATCACAAAGCTCTTGTAGCTTGGTGGCAGTGATTGGAGAATTCTGTCAATGACGCAATCATCTGGAAGATTAACTCCCATCTGAATCAAGTGATTATTATACCCAGACATTTTGAGTATATGCTCACTGACAGAACTGTTCTCCTCCATCTTGCAGCTATAGAACTTATTGGAGACTTCATATCTCTCAATCCGGGAATTTGCTTGAAATATTAACTTCAACTCCTGGAACATCTCATATGCTCCATGACGTTCAAAACATCGTTGAAGTCCCGATTCTAAGCCGTAAAGCATGGCACACTAAACTATCGAGTAGTCATCAGCTTTGCTCTGCCAGACATTCATAACATCTGGTGTTGCTCCAGCAGCAGGCCTGGCACCCAGCGATGCTTCCAGGACGTAATTCTTTTGTGCAGCAATGAGGATAATCCTCAAGTTACGGACACAGTCCGTGTAATTGCTACCATCATCTTTCAACTTTGCTTTCTCAAGGAACGCATTAAAATTTAACGGAACAACAGCACGGGCCATTTATCTACAATTAACATAAACAAGCAAGATACTATCAGGGACTAAGTTCATGATAAATTTAAGTTCAATTAATCATATTACTCAAGAACTCCCACTTAGATAGACATCCCTCTAATCATCTAAGTGATCACGTGATCCAAATCAACTAAACCATAACCGATCATCACGTGAAATGGAGTAGTTTTCAATGGTGAACATCGCTATGTTGATCATATCTACTATATGATTCACGCTCGATCTTTCGATCTCAGTGTTCCGAGGCCATATCTGCATATGCTAGGCTGGTCAAGTTTAACCTGAGTATTCTGCGTGTGCAAAACTGGCTTGCACCCGTTGTAGATGGACGTAGAGCTTATCACACCCGATCATCACGTGGTGTCTGGGCACGACAAACTTTGGCAACGGTGCATACTCAGGGAGAACACTTTATCTTGAAATTTAGTGAGAGATCATCTTATAATGCTACCGTCAATCAAAGCAAGATAAGATGCATAAAAGATAAACATCACATGCAATCAATATAAGTGATATGATATGGCCATCATCATCTTGTGCTTGTGATCTCCATCCTTGAAGCACCATCGTGATCACCATCGTCACCGGCACGACACCTTGATCTCCATCGTAGCATCATTGTCGTCTCACCAATCTTATGCTTCTACGACTATCGCTACCGCTTAGTGATAAAGTAAAGCATTACAGGGCGATTGCATTGCATACAATAAAGCGACAACCATATGGCTCCTGCCAGTTGCCGATAACTCGGTTACAAAACATGATCATCTCATACAATAAAATTTAGCATCATGTCTTGACCATATCACATCACAATATGCCCTGCAAAAACAAGTTAGACGTACTCTACTTTGTTGTTGCAAGTTTTACGTGGCTGCTACGGGCTTAAGCAAGAACCAATCTTACCTACGCATCAAAACCACAACGATAGTTTGTCAAGTTGGTGTTGTTTTAACCTTTGCAAGGACCGGGCGTAGCCACACTCGGTTCAACTAAAGTTGGAGAAACTGTCACCCGCAAGCCACCTATGTGCAAAGCACGTCGGGAGAACCGACCTCGTGTAAGCGTACGCGTAATGTCGGTCCGGGCCGCTTCGTCCAACAATACCGCCGAACCAAAGTATGACATGCTGGTAAGCAGTATGACTTATATCGCCCACAACTCACTTGTGTTCTACTCGTGCATATAACATCAACATATAAAACCTAGGCTCGGATGCCACTGTTGGGTTTCGTAGTCATTTCAAAAAAATTCCTACGCACGCGCAAGATCATGGTGATGTACAACAACGAGAGGGGGAGAGTGTGATCTACGTACCCTTGTAGATCGCAACGGAAGCGTTTGGTTGATGTAGTCGTACGTCTCCACGGCCCGACCGATCAAGCACCGAAACTACGGCACCTCCGAGTTCTAGCACACGTTCAGCTCGATGACGATCCCCGGACTCCGATCCAGCAAAGTGTCGGGGAAGAGTTCCGTCAGCACGTCAGCTAAGAATATGATCACGTGGATCAACTTGTGTGTCTAGGGGTGCCCCCTGCCCCCGTATATAAAGGAGCAAGGGGAGGAGGCCGGCCGGCCCTATAGGCGCGCCAAGGAGGAGTCCTCCTCCTAGTAGGAGTAGGACTCCTACTAGGAGGGGGAAAGAAGTGGGGAGGGAGAGGGAAAAGGGGGGGCGCCGCCCCCCTCTCCTAGTCCAATTCGGACCAGGGGGGAGGAGGCGCGCGGCCCACCTTTGGCTGCCCCTCTCTCTCTCTCCAATAAGGCCCATTACTTCTCCCGGGGGGGGGTTCCGGTAACCCTCCGGCTCTCCGGTTTTCTCCGAAATCACCCGGAACACTTCCAGTGTCCGAATATAGCCGTTCAATATATCAATCTTTATGTCTCGACCATTTCGAGACTCCTCGTCATGTACGTGATCACATCCGGGACTCCGAACTAACTTCGGTACATCAAAACTCATAAACTCATAATATAACTATCATCGAAACCTTAAGCGTGCGGACCCTACGGGTTCGAGAACAATGTAGACATGACCGAGACACGTCTCCGGTCAATAACCAATAGCGGAACCTGGATGCTCATATTGGCTCCTACATATTCTACGAAGATCTTTATCGGTCAGACCGCATAACAACATACGTTGTTCCCTTTGTCATCGGTATGTTACTTGCCCGAGATTCGATCGTCGGTATCCCATACCTAGTTCAATCTCGTTACCAGCAAGTCTCTTTACTCGTTCCGTAATACATCATCTCACAACTAACTCATTAGTTGCAATGCTTGCAAGGCTTATGTGATGTGCATTACCGAGAGGGCCCAGAGATACCTCTTCGACAATCGGAGTGACAAATCCTAATCTTGAAATACGCCAACCCAACATGTACCTTTGGAGACACCTGTAGAGCTCCTTTATAAGCACCCAGTTATGTTGTGACGTTTGGTAGCACACAAAGTGTTCCTCCGGCAAACGGGAGTTGCATAATCTCATAGTCATAGGAACATGTATAAGTCATGAAGAAAGCAATAGCAACATACTAAACGATCGGGTGCTAAGATAATGGAATGGGTCATGTCAATCAGATCATTCATCTAATGATGTGATCTTGTTAATCAAATGACAACTCTTTGTCCATGGTTAGGAAACATAACCATCTTTGATTAACAAGCTAGTCTATTAGAGGCATAATAGTGACACTCTGTTTGTCTATGTATTCACACATGTATTATGTTTCCGGTTAATACAATTCTAGCATGAATAATAAACTTTTATCATGATATATAAGGAAATAAATAATAACTTTATTATTGCCTCTAGGGCATATTTCCTTCATTGTCAAGATAATATTGCAAGTTAGTAGTAGATCATCATGCTATACTCTTATCACCACAGACCCCGAACAAAAGATAATCCTGCCCCTGAAAAGACAACATTGCAGCCCTTGGTCATGTTTTGTCATAGCTTTCTAGTTTACCATCTTCCTCCTCTCGCAACCGAATGTCGTGCTGTTGTAACACCGACGAAACCACTACACCTGAGTTTAAAGAGTAGAAGGGGCTCCCAGTTCACCTATAACTGATCACAAACTAAATAGGGCGGAAATACAGAGCTATAGATAGGAAAATGTCGCCCGACTTATCCATACAATAAGGTGGTTCAAAAGCAAACATTCTGATGATGATGCAAACGTCCATCCATTGACAGCAGTAAGCAATAACCGATTAAACACATCTGATAGAGGCGAGGGGCTCGATCTTTCGATGAGATGATAACTATCGATTTAGTGGAGACGACTTTGACGATCTGACTACAGACGTGCAACGACGCTGCGCCTTAGCAATCACTAAACCAACTCCGAGAGGTTATTGACCACGCCGGAGCACGATCAACCTGACCACGAATGTCCATTCCTTCTAGCAATCGAAGAACAAATAAGAATATGATTAAGCAATCTGAATATTGCGAATATGGATGAAGTATTGATAAAAGTGGGGTTTCATAAGTGGCCTTGGTCTGGTCGTTGGACACAAACGAAGTACATGAAATTGCAGCAATGGCTAACTTTTAACTAAATAAAACCCTAGTCTAAATGGTGCCTTAAGGGCTGTATTTATAAGGGAAAAGGGAAGGGATTTCATCCACCCTTGGCAAGGTGGGACTAAAACACCTTCTAAGTCGTTTCCCCTACAATACGGACTCTAAAAATAGATTACATGAACCTGGCCCAAAAATAAGATAGCACAACACCAATAAGCTATGGATGAAGTTTATTAAAGGCCATCTTGTATATTTCATCCATCTTCTTGTATGTCATCATGGTGGCTTCAAAGTTCGGAAATCTCCACTAGAACCTTCGTTCTTGTTCTCTTCGCACACGCCTTCATCTCCGTGCTTGATCATGCTCCAATACCCATCCTTCTTGTCCGTGCTATGCCCTTCAATTGTAAGCAGCACAAATGTATCCAAGTTAGGCAGCATCACATTCTCATGAACATTAGAAACATTACTAAGAAACGAAAGTACCTGATAATTTAACAGGCGTGTGTGGGCTCTAGTAATTGGTCCGATAGGTATAGTAGTAGGGGTTGTGGGTGTAATTGTAGTATCCATGTCCTCATCAACATCTCACTGAGCAGGAAAAAGATCACCTATGTTCTATTAGTCTTTCTAATCAACTCGCGGTGTGTACTCTTGTTCTGTTATGTTCCAGTTGACAAAGAGCACAGATAGCAGAATATAAGTCAGCAAAACATTGGAAACATCTTATCACATCACATACAACTATCCCTAGGTGGTTTTGGTAATTCATAACAACATATAGCTCATTGAGCTAATGCTATTCCAAGATAATTATTTCAGGAAAGCTCAATGATTGGCATGGCATGGATGTGAAAGTGGAACCCTCAAAATGCTAAGGACAAAGGATTGGCTCAAGCTCAAAAGCTCAAGACTCTTCATTTTACATTTTAGTGATCCAAGATCACATTGAGTCTTTAGGAAAAGCCAATACTATCAAGGAGGGATGAAGTGTTGCTTAATGAGCCTCTTGCTTCATGTGCTTAGTGATATGCTCCAAAACCCTCAACTACTTTCCCACTTCCACATATGACCTAAACCCTAAGCCAAACTCGGTCCTACCGATTCTTTCTATCCGGCGCCACCGAGTTTCACTTGTCATAAGCCACTGCCAAACCCTAGCAATTCGGTTCTACCGATAGGGATCTCGGTCTCACCGAGATGGGATTGCAAACTCTCTGTTTCCCTTTCGTAACTTTTCGGTCTCACCGAAAGAGCGAATCGGTCCCACCGAGATTGCAATGTAAATTCAGTGTTTCCCTTTTGTAACTTTTCGGTCTCACCGAAAGAGCAAATCGGTCCCACCGAGTTTGCCTGACCAACTCTCTGGTTAGCTAATTACCAAATTCGGTCTCACCGAGTTTGTGTAATCGGTCTCACCGAGATTACGTTATGCCCAAACCCTAACCATATCAGTCCTACCGAGTTACATGTCAGTCCCACCAAAAATCTCTAACGGTCACTAGGTTTACATTTTCGGTCCGACCGAGTTTGTTGATTCGGTCCCACCGAGATTGGAAAACTATGTGTAACGGTTGGATTTTGTGTGGAGGCTATATATACCCCTCCACCTCCTCTTCATTTGGGGAGAGAGCCATCAGAACACATACTCAATTCCAACTCATATGTTCTGAGAGAGAACCACCTACTCATGTGTTGAGACCAAGATATTCCATTCCTACCATATGAATCTTGATCTCTAGCCTTCCCCAAGTTGCTTTCCACTCAAATCTTCTTTCCACAAAATCCAAATCCTATGAGAGAGAGTTGAGTGTTGGGGAGACTATCATTTGAAGCACAAGAGCAAGGAGTTCATTACCTACACACCATTTGTTACTTCTTGGAGAGTGGTGTCTCCTAGATTGGCTAGGTGTCACTTGGGAGCCTCCGACAAGATTGTGGAGTTGAACCAAGGAGTTTGTAAGGGCAAGGAGATCGCCTACTTCGTGAAGATCTACCGCTAGTGAGGCAAGTCCTGTGTGGGCGATGGCCATGGTGGGATAGACAAGGTTGCTTCTTCGTGGACCCTTTCTGGGTGGTTGCTTCTTCGTGGACCCTTCGTGGGTGGAGCCCTTCATGGACTCGCGAAAACCATTACCGTTTGTGGGTGGAGCCCTCCGTGGACTCGCGCAACCATTACCCTTTGTGGGTTGATGTCTCCATCAACGTGGATGTAGGATAGCACCACCTATCCGAACCACGGGAAAAACATCCGTGTCTCCAATTGTGTTCGAATTCTCCAAACCCTTCCCTTTACATTCTTGCAAGTTGCATGCTTTATTTTCCGCTGCCAATATACTCTTTGCATGCTTGCTTGAATTGTGTGATGATTGCTTGACTTGTCCTACAATAGCTAAAATCTGCCAAGAACTAAAATTGGGAAAAGGTTAAGTTTTTATTTGGTCAAGTAGTCTAATCACCCCCCTCTAGACATACTTTCGATCCTACAAGTGGTATCAGAGCTTTGGTCTCCATTTGCTTTGATCTTCATAGCTTTTGGTGGTCATAGCCTTGGTTTCACAACCTAGGAGAGTATGGCGTCTAGCGAGGGAAATTATCACCGTAGAGGCCCTTACTTTGGTGGTACTAATTTTGCTAGTTGGAAGCATAAAATGAAAATGCATATTCTTGGACATAACCCCGCCATTTGGGCTATTGTGTGTGTTGGTTTGCAAGGTGACTTCTTTGATGGGAAAGAACCAAATCGTGAAGCTACCGCGGATGAGTTGAAGATGTTGCAATACAATGCTCAAGCTTGTGATATTCTCTTCAACGGATTGTGCCCCGAAGAATTCAACAAAATCAGCCGTCTTGAGAATGCAAAGGAAATTTTGGACACTTTGATTGATATGCACGAAGGTACCGACTCCGTCAAGGAATCCAAGTTGGATGTGCTTCAAAGTCAACTTGACAAGTTCAAAATGAAGGATGGTGAAGGCGTCGCTGAAATGTACTCTAGGCTTGCTCTCATCACAAATGAGATTGCCGGCTTAGGAAGTGAAGAGATGACCGATAGATTCATCATCAAGAAGATTCTAAGAGCCTTGGATGGAAAATATGATACCATGTGCACATTGATCCAAATGATGCCCAATTACAAAGATCTCAAGCCAACAGAGGTGATTGGAAGAATTGTTGCTCATGAGATGTCACTTAAGGATAAAGAGGAACTTCACAACAAATCAAGTGGTGCCTACAAAGCCTCATGTGAAGTCCCTACATCATCAAGTGAGAAACAAAACTTCAATGAAGAATTGAGCTTAATGGTGAAGAACTTCAACAAGTTCTACAAGAGTAGAAGCAAAGATAGAAGCTTCAAGTCAAGGTCCTACAATGACAAAAGATCTTCTAGTCGAGAGCAAAACTGCTAAGTTGTGGAAGACCCGGACACTATTCCAATGAGTGTACGGCTCCCTACAAGAGAAGAGAAGATTCTCCAAAAAGAAGAAGCAAAGAATCACCACCAAGAGAGAGAAGGAGTAGAGATGATCGTTATGAACGAAGATACTCACGGAGAAGCAAGTATTCGGAAAGGAAGGAAAAATCATCAAGGAGCTACACAAAACGAAGACATCAAGCTCATGTTGGCGAATGGGTATCCGGCTCCGACTCCGACAGCCACTCCGAGAGAAGTTATCACTCCGACTCCGAAGATACTCAAGATGAAGGTGTTGCCGGTCTAGCAATTGTGTCAACCAACTCCTACGACATATTTGACTCACCAAATGAAGGAATTGGAAGATGCTTCATGACCAAAGGTCCTAAGGTAACACACCCCGAGTATGTTGATTTCAATAGTGATGAAGATGACTTGTTAGGTGATGATTTGCTTGTTGACAACTCTAGTGATGAATACTATGATGAAACGTCAATTTATCATGCTAATCAAGATAAAATGAATGAAAATGATAAGGAGAAGATTGAGGCTCTAACTAAAGAACTAAACACTCTTAAGTTAGCTCATGAAACTATCTTCGAAGATCATCGAGAACTTTTAAGAGCTCATGAGAAATTATGCTTTGAAAAGCTCAATCTTGAGCAAGAGCATGAGTTCTTAAAGGCAATCAATGATGATCTCCGTAAGAAAAGCTCTTCTTACATTGCCAAGCGTTTACTCTTATCCACTTACATGCCTCAAGTCAAGTCTAGTAACAAGAACAAGAAAGATTCTTCCTCTAGCAGTAACAATGATCATGCTAAATCCAATATTGTTGCTTCTAGTAGTTCTCATGATTCCACTAATGATTCTCTTAGCCAAGTTACACTTGAGCAAGAAAATAGCTTATTGAAGGAAATTATAGAGAAAGGAGTGTACAAAAGCCTTGCCGGGAGTAAGCAATTTGAGGAAATTGTGCGCAAGCAAGGAATGCACCGGAAGAATCAAGGTGTTGGTTTTGAACGAAAGTTCAATGCCAATGGAGTTGAGTGGGAAGAAGATCAATACCCCAAGACAAAGTTTGTTCCTCAACAAGAGAAGTATGATACTTCCTTCAAGGGGACACAAGCTCAAGATGATCTTCCACCACAAGACTACAAGCAAAAAGGCAAGGACAAGCTTCAAGAGGAAATTGATGCATTTGAAGAAGCTCCTAAGACCTTAGTCAAGTGGATTCCCAAGACTACTTCAAGTTCCACTCCATCAAGTACGACTACAACTCCAAGGATTCCCATCAAGATGGTGTGGATCCAAAAGAAGAAGAACTAGAGAGTTCTTGAGGGTGACTCCGCCAACATACTTCACTCTTATCATTTTGGCAAGAACAAGTGCAATCAACTTCCACATCTTGCACTAGTTCAAGGAGTCACAAACCCTCTTGTTGGTAAGACAAGGGACAAGGTAACCTAGAAGTTTTCATGGACATCATCTTGTGTGTGCATCACTCTATGTCTATGGATATCCTTGCTTGTTCCTTGTGGGACTAACTCATGTAGGTATTGAAAGTGCAATTCACTCAAATGGATAGCTCCAAGTGATCTACATCAACATTGAGCATCCACATCTTCAACATCTACATGAAGCCATCATCGACAAAACCCGAGGTTAGTTCATCCCTCTAAGGGGGGGATATCACATCTAGGGGAGCTTTACTCTAAGACTTGAGCTAAAGCAACTCTAAAGATGTGAACACAACAATGCTTTATGTAAAAGTGGTAACCCCACTTGAGCTTAAACGATGAGTATGACCTATGATCAAGTGTTCTCACTTGACTCCTAAGTCAATATACTCATATATAGATGACCTTGTCATCGCAAATTGCTTGATAGATGCTAGAATTGGTTGTGCATGCCTTGTCACATATTTCACTTGCCATCTTATTGTGTGAGCATGCTGGTTGCATATTTTACTCATTCGAGGACATCCACTTGTTGTTTTGATTGTTTGGCTTTATTTCCTTTTGCCAAGTGGATGGACAAGAATGCCTAAGAACCTCCTCTAGCTATCTATGCTTTTCTCGTCTCAAATTCTATTCATGCTACATCACAAAATTTGATCAAGTCAGATTCGAACCACTCTGTGTGAGGAGCACTCGGAGTCCCCGATTCGTCATAGACTTAAACTTCCAAAACCTCTTTATGATTCTCGGTCTGACTGATACCCCACTTTCGGTCCTACCGAGATCATTAAGTTGATCTAGGTTTTCGATCTCGGTGCAACCGATTTGAACCTTTCGGTCACACCGAGTTTTAGTAACTGCCTGCAGTTATGAATCTCGGTTCCACCGAGTTGTTCCACTCGGTCACACCGACAGGGTCGGGCTATATATAGTCACGGGCAAAAATTTGGAAATTTCTCCGAACCCCTTCGCCCGCGCGATAGCCTGCTCTGCCAACTTGGTCTCCGGATCGTATTCTCGCCGCCAGCCGCCTCCAGTCGCTGGTCTCCGTTGCCGTCAACGGGAATTCTACCCCACCGTTGCCGCCGTAGCGAGTCTCCGCCGAACTAGGGTATGGACTCGATCTTTGTGCTATTCTCCAATCTGATTCTTAGCACATTGTGATCATCATGATTCTTGCCACGATTGAAACACTCCTATCCATTCAATGCGTTCTTAGATTAGGTTTGATTCGAAAATTTTAGGGTTAGGTTTCCGCCGAAACCATCTCGGACCCACCGAGTTGAAAAACTCGGTCCCACCGATTTGGCTTATGCCATTGCACAAGTGAGACTCGGTCTGACCGAGAATTACTTATCGGTGTGACCGATTTTGGAACTCTGTGAAACCCTAGCAGTCTCGGTGCCACCGAACTGTGACTCGGTCTGACCGAGTTCACTAGTTTAGGTTCCAAAACTGCTTCGGTATCACCGAGTTTGAAAATCGGTAGATCCGAGATGATTTCAGTGCGAAACAAAAACTAAGTTTTTGGATCATTCTTTTGCAAAAATCTCTGCATTTTGTGATGCTCATCTATTCTACCTCATCTATAAACTATTCACAGGGTCAGCAGTCAGCTTGTTCATCATGTCAGAACAAAGTGATAGCCAGAACATGTCAGAAGAGCAAGTGCACATGAGTGAGGGCACTAGTCCCTCAAGTTCTTCAGATGAAGGCAGCAGAAGTACCCCAAGCAATTTGCCAAAAGCTGCCACTCGATAGAGGAAGAAAAGAACTTCAGATTCTGAAGATGAAGATTATGTGGCAGAGGAAGAGGCCACATCAAAGAGAGTTGAGCCAGCACAGGGCACAAAGACATGGATGAAAGTAAAAAGGCCAGCAGGCAGGCAGCCTATGTCAAAGGCCAGAGCTTCAACTGAAAAGCCTGAGTCAGTTGCTGCTGAAGGAAAGAAGAGGAAGGAAAGGGTCAAGAAGACCGAAGCCAGAGTGCTTGGAAAGGCTTCCATCATGGAAGAGGAAGAGGAAGAAGAGGTTGCTGCACCAGCACCTAAGGCACCTAAGCTTATGGGTGATGCTATCAGGACAGGGGCTGCTGCATCTAAGCCCAAAGAAGCACCCAAAGCTGCCTCCAAGCCAAAACCAAAGAGAAATACAAGAAGCATCCCAGCTGCTGAAAAGAACAAGGCCCCAGTGCCTGAAGCTACAGAAGAAGAGGAAGAGAATGTTCTGAGAAAGCTCAAGCCCAAGATCCCAGACCACAATGATGCTCATCCTGTGGCTAAGGACATGAAGCTCAGGAGAGACTCAGGGCTCAAGAAGTGGAGAGAAGCAGATCCGTATGCTTCAAGGAGAAGGACTGCTGTGGATTACAGATTTCACACCAAGGAACAGCAAGATTTCTATGAGACAGTACTACTTGATAAGAAGCCCATTGTTTGTGACATGAGATGGGTCGACTGGACCTACATGAAGGAAAATGAGGAACACTATCCTGGAGTGTATGACAACTTTAGTGCTTGTGGAGTTGCAGACTTTGTTGGGCAGAAGCTCACAAAGTGGAATGAGGAGCTCATTATGCAATTCTACTCCACAGCACACTTCTACCCAGATGGAAGGATCACATGGATGTCTGAAGGTACAAGGTACCAATCAACTGTTGAGGAATGGGCAAAGTTGATCAATGCCCCAGAGGAGCAAGCAGATGACTTGGACATTTATGCCAAGAAAAAGATGGATCATAACTCAATGTCCAATATGTACAAGGAAATTCCAAATGAAGCTCTTGACACTTTCAAGTTTGGGTCTGTGCATTATCTTCTGTTAGGATTGCCAACCATCAATTGGATTTTGAGGCACACCTTATTGCCCAAGTAAGGTGATCACAAGATGATCAGAGGCCATGCAATCAATTTGCTTCATGTATTTGATGTGCCTCAGAAGTTCAAGGTGATGAGCCTCATAGTGGAAACTATCAAAAGGACTGCAGCAGATCAGAAGAGGAGTTGCGGATATGCCCCACAGATTCAGGAGCTCATCAACTCCAAGATGGGCACGGGCATATACTTATTGGACAAGGAACACCTGCCCATCCGTCCAGATTTTGAGGACAATCAAGTTGTCATGACTGAGAATGAGCCATCATCTGCCCAAGCACAAGCCAAGAAGGAGAAGGCAAGGAAGGAGAAAGCTGCCAAGATGCCAACTCAAGAGGAGGCATCTGAGTATTTCTTGAAAACTAAACAAGAGCAGCTTGGTTACCTGATTGCATCCACCCTACGGATTGAGAAAGGACTAGCCACCCTAACTCAGAACCAGGCGAGCTTAGAGAGAATCATGGAACAAAAGTTCTATGACTTGGATGTCAAGGTGACAGAGATTCAGACTGCAGTGGAGCAGCTCCAGGATAACATGTAGGAGAGGAGAGGCAAGACTACAACTGATGCTTTTGCTAGAGTGCCACGAGGTCCGAGGTCGTCTGCAGTGCCAGTTACTGACCCCAGAGCCACCACTTCAGCACCAGCTACAGCCTCAGTTCCACTAGCTCTAGCATCTACTTCAGCTCCAACTCCAGCGTCTGCTTCAGCGTCTACAGAAGCCTTCGTCCTTGGAGTGATCCGAACTCCACCACCACCTGAAGATCAAGCCTGAGAGTCGATCTAGCACTATGCATTTTCTAGGAACTTTTTGGTAACTTGTTGCCAAAGGGGGAGAAAAATGTATAGATCATAGGCTTCGACAGAGAGAGAGAGTGTTGCCTTTTTTTCTCTCTTGCTTTATTTGGTGGTTTTTCGAACTTTGTTTGCTTTTGAGTGCTGGAGATACTATGTCATTGCTTGTGAGACATTGATGATCATGTGTTTGATCATAAGCAACACTTAATGCTTGCTTAATGCTATTATCTTATCTATCTTATGTGATCATTCACTATTCTTGGTGATGAGTGCATGTATTTCATTCTTATCATTTTAAGCGCTCCACCAAGATGTATGTGACATGGAAGAGTAACCCATGACTCTAACTCTTTGTGCATTTGCAGTCCAAAGCAAATTTTAAATATGCACAAATTTAGGGGGAGCTCTTACTTGTCACATACTTCTCAAAGCGACGATATATTTCATGCTTATTATCATTTGTCGAAGCTTTGATCTATATGTTGTCATCAATTACCAAAAAGGGGGAGATTGAAAGTGCAACTATCCCTAGGTGGTTTTGGTAATTCATAACAACATATAGCTCATTGAGCTAATGCTATTCCAAGATAATTATTTCAGGAAAGCTCAATGATTGGCATGGCATGGATGTGAAAGTGGAACCCTCAAAATGCTAAGGACAAAGGATTGGCTCAAGCTCAAAATCTCAAGACTCTTCATTTTACATTTTAGTGATCCAAGATCACATTGAGTCTTTAGGAAAAGCCAATACTATCAAGGAGGGATGAGGTGTTGCTTAATGAGCCTCTTGCTTCATGTGCTTAGTGATATGCTCCAAAACCCTCAACTACTTTCCCACTTCCACATATGACCTAAACCCTAAGCCAAACTCGGTCCTACCGATTCTTTCTATCCGGCGCCACCGAGTTTCACTTGTCATAAGCCACTGCCAAACCCTAGCAATTCGGTTCTACCGATAGGGATCTCGGTCTCACCGAGATGGGATTGCAAACTCTCTGTTTCCCTTTCGTAACTTTTCGGTCTCACCGAAAGAGCGAATCGGTCCCACCGAGATTGCAATGTAAATTCAGTGTTTCCCTTTTGTAACTTTTCGGTCTCACCGAAAGAGCAAATCGGTCCCACCGAGTTTGCCTGACCAACTCTCTGGTTAGCTAATTACCAAATTCGGTCTCACCGAGTTTGTGTAATCGGTCTCACCGAGATTACGTTATGCCCAAACCCTAACCATATCGGTCCTACCGAGTTGCATGTCAGTCCCATCGAAAATCTCTAACGGTCACTAGGTTTACATTTTCGGTCCGACCGAGTTTGTTGATTCGGTCCCACCAAGATTGGAAAACCGTGTGTAACGGTTGGATTTTGTGTGGAGGCTATATATACCCCTCCACCTCCTCTTCATTTGGGGAGAGAGCCATCAGAACACATACTCAATTCCAACTCATATGTTCTGAGAGAGAACCACCTACTCATGTGTTGAGACCAAGATATTCCATTCCTACCATATGAATCTTGATCTCTAGCCTTCCCCAAGTTGCTTTCCACTCAAATCTTCTTTCCACAAAATCCAAACCCTATGAGAGAGAGTTGAGTGTTGGGGAGACTATCATTTGAAGCACAAGAGCAAGGAGTTCATTACCTACACACCATTTGTTACTTCTTGGAGAGTGGTGTCTCCTAGATTGGCTAGGTGTCACTTGGGAGCCTCCGACAAGATTGTGGAGTTGAACCAAGGAGTTTGTAAGGGCAAGGAGATCGCCTACTTCATGAAGATCTACCACTAGTGAGGCAAGTCCTGTGTGGGCGATGGCCATGGTGGGATAGACAAGGTTGCTTCTTCGTGGACCCTTTGTGGGTGGTTGCTTCTTTGTGGACCCTTCGTGGGTGGAGCCCTTCGTGGACTCGCGGAACCGTTACCCTTTGTGGGTGGAGCCCTCCGTGGACTCGCGCAACCGTTACCCTTTGTGGGTTGAAGTCTCCATCAACGTGGATGTAGGATAGCACCACCTATCCAAACCATGGGAAAACATCCGTGTCTCCAATTGCGTTTGAATTCTCCAAACCCTTCCCTTTACATTCTTGCAAATTGCATGCTTTATTTTCCGCTGCCAATATACTCTTTGCATGCTTGCTTGAATTGTGTGATGATTGCTTGACTTGTCCTACAATAGCTAAAATCTGCCAAGAACTAAAATTGGGAAAAGGTTAAGTTTTTATTTGGTCAAGTAGTCTAATCACCCCCCTCTAGACATACTTTCGATCCTACACATATCACATCACAACATGCCCTGCAAAAACAAGTTAGACGACCTCTACTTGGTTGTTGTAATTTTTACGTGGCTGCTACGGCTTTCTAGCAAGAACCATTCTTACCTACGCATCAAAACCACTACGATTTTTTGTCAAATGTGCTTTTTTAACCTTCAACAAGGACCGGGTGTAGTCAAACTTGATTCAACTAAAGTTGGAGAAACAGACACCCGCCAGCCACCTATGTGCAAAGCACATCAGTAGAACCAGTCTCATGAATACGGTCATTTAATGTCGGTCTGGGCCACTTCATCCAACAATACCGCTGAATCAAAGTAAGACATTGCTGGTAAGCAGTATGACTATTATCACCCACAACTCTTTGTGTTCTACTCGTGCATATAACATCTACGCATAGACCTGGCTCGGATGCCACTGTTGGGGAACGTAGTAATTCAAAATTTTCCTATGAACACTCAAGATCTAACTAGGAGATGCATAGCGACAAGAGGGGAGAGTGTGTCCATGTACCCTTGTTGACCGAAAGCGGAAACATTTAGTAACGCGGTTGATGTAGTCGAACGTCTTCACAATCCAACCGATCCAAGCACCAAACGTACGGCACCTCCGTGTTCAGCACACGTTCAACACGATGACGTCCCTTGATCTCTTGATCCAGTTGAGGACAAGGGAGAGTTCCGTCAGCACGCTGGCGTGGCGATAGTGATTATGAAGTTACCAGCGCAGGGCTTCACCTAAGCACTACGATGATATGACCGAGGTGTGTAACTGTGGAGGGAGGCACCACACACGGCTAAGAGAAGACTTCATGTGCTATTGGGGTGCCCCCTGGCCACATATATAAAGGAGGGAGGGAGAGAGGAGGCCGGCCAGGAGGGGAGCGCCAGGGGGGGAGTCCTACTTGGACTCCTAGTCCAAGTAGGATTCCCCCCTTTTCATGTCTTCCACCGGAGGGAAAGGAAGGAGGGGAGAAGGAGAAGCAAGGAGGGGGCCGCACCCCACCCCTTGTCCAATTCGGTTTGGGCAGGGGGAGACGCGTACCACCTTGTGGCCCTTCTTACCTCTCTCCACTAAAGCCCACTAAGGCCCATTAACTTCCCCGGGGGGTTCCGGTAACCTCCCGGTAATCCGGAAAAATGCCCGAACCACTAAAAACCATTTTGATGTCTGTCGTGGTTTTGTCACGGCAGATGTCCTCGTGAAAGGACTTAGTCATGGAGCCATCGCGACGGGTTAGCTTGAAGGGGTTAAAGCGGACACAGGGACGCAAGAGAGTTTATACTAGTTCGGCCCCTTCGATGAAGGTAAAAGCCTACGTCTAGTTGTGATGGAATTGATGGGGTTTCGATGAGTAGGGAGCAAACAAGCTTCGCCTAAGTCTCGAGTTGTTGTCTGTCGTCCTTGAACCGCCGCCGGGTCGTCCCCTTATATACATGGGCGACGCCCGTCGGTTTACAGAGTCCCAACATCGGCTCATATACGTGTTCGGTTTGGTCTCTACTTATTCCTAACTTACAATACAAGTTTACATACCGACGCCGGTTTACGGCTACAGGCCTTAAACCGATCATGGGCTTTAAGCCCTCATCTACCTTCATGGGCTTTTACATACTTAACTACTGATGAAGTTAACCCAGCCCAGATAGGCCGGTTTACGCCCAATAGTAATATCCCCAACATTAGGCCCCAGATTGATTTGAACAGGTTCATGTCAATCCTTTAGCAAAAAACTTCATCTTCAACATCTTCTTGTAGTTTGTTGAACCGCCGTGATGTCATCTTCTCTGGTCGTTGTAAACCGGCGTGACGTCACCTATTATAAAGAAACTTATCCATGATACCTTTTTTGTTTAATAGGTCTGCGACAATTGAGGCGACAACTTCGTTTCCAAACCCACGGTCCCTTGATTTTCGCACCTGACACATGTCCCTTGCCTTATAAATAGGACCGAAGGGTCATTTCTTTTTTCCCTTCGTGCCCTTCTGCTTCGTCTTCCCCGCGTCGTCCAGCTTCGGAGCTCCGCCGCCGTCGACGACCTCTGCTCCAACCTTGGCCGCTGCATCACCCTGATTGTACCAGAGCATCGCGGCGACCTTCTGTTTCTTCCTCGGCTCCGGTGAGTTCTTCACCTTTTCTTCCATAGATCCGTTCTAGGGTTTCCAAGTTCTTTAGTGTTCATCGTCTGCTTCGTACTCATATGATAGATCTTAGATGAACCTGTGAACCTTTGCTCTGTGTAGCGGTAGTTTTTAGCATCCGCCTTCACTTACATGCCTCAAGACCATAGATCTACCTGTATCTCTGCCCATTGATTCGGTACTGTTGTTTTTTGAACCTTGAATATTTTCCTTCTTTTCTGAACTTGCTTCAGATCCGTCGCTGTAGAGAAATCTTGTGAAATCTGTTTCTGTACACTTACCCATCCACAATCTCAACTGCTTCAATGCTTAGATCCGGCGGTTTAACTTGGTGTAGAAAAAATTAACAAACCGGTATATACCATTAGTCCCCTTGTTGAACCGCCAGATGCTGTTGCTTCATAAAACTCCAGTTTGGATAGAGCTGTCTCCGGTTTAACATTGTACATACCAGTGTACTTTAATCAATGCATTCTTGAACCGGAATCACCTATCTTGTAGATTTCATCATGGCCAAGCAAGTATATGAGTGCAACTGGGTTCCTTCTCGCGTCACAGAGACTCAACTGAACAATTTAGTCCTGATCGGCGCTTTAGGCAGCAAAAACACCATCAATTGGAGGGCCCCTGGCAAAGAATGCCCTCCCACACCTCAAGAAGGAGAGGTTGTAATTTTCGTAGATCACTTAGCCCGGGGCTTTAAGCCGCCCGGTTCTAAATTTTACCGGGATGTTTTGGCCGATTTTCAACTCCGCCCACAAGACACTGGCCCCAACTCTGTTACAAACATGTGTCACATCCAAGTGCTCTGTGAGGTGTTCTTTCAAGAGGAGCCCACAGTTGAGTTGTTCAGAGACTGCTTCCATCTAAACCGCCGCACTGAGTTTACTGACGGTTCCAATACAGAATTGGGTGGTGTGGCGATTCAGAAAAGGAAAGAGGTCACATACCCTCACGCCAAACTGCACAACCATCCCAAAGAGTGGAATCAAACATGGTTCTATTGCAAAGACACCTCCCCTGCTGGTGAAAATCCTTTGCCTGGCTTTCGTCCGGAGTGGCTTAGCAATACACACCCCTTTCCGCAAAGGTTGACTGCCAAGGAGAGAAGTAAATACGCTCCTCAACTGTCCAAGCTCAGAGCCTTCATGGCCAACGGTTTAACAGGGGTTGATCTCGCTCGCTGTTGGATATCGTGGAGCATACTGCCCCTTAGTCAGCGCTCCGGTTTGATGTGCGAGTATACTGGCAGTGTTGATGACCCACTGCGACATGCTAACATCCATCTCACCGATGAAGAAATCACAGAGGCTGTGAATAAAATGCTGAATGAACCGGAACACATCTGTGCTCGAACCGGCCTGCTTCCCTTCTGTGCCACCAACAAACCGCCAGCTGTAAGAGTTTGATTTTTCTTTTTACTGAACCTGTTATTGATATATCTGGTCATTGTTTAATATCAATGTCTGTTTAAACAGGGTAATGATCCGTTTTGGAGCAAGAAACTTCCACAGGAGAAGTCAGAAAAAACAGACAAACTGGAACGACCAACCTGGCCAAAGACTAAAGTCGTGAAGCGGCCTGCTCATAAGAAGAAAACCACTGCATCTTCTGATTCGGCCCCTGATGATGATGTGGGTAATCCGGTGTAACGCCCTCGATGCGGCTATATCTCCCACATGTCGAAGCATGACTTAGAGGCATAACCGCATTGAAAGCAATGTCGCAAGTGAGGTAATCTTCACACAACCCATGTAATACATAAGGGAAAGAGATACATAGTTGGCTTACAATCGCCACTTCACACAATACATAAATAAAGCATTACAATATCCAAATACAATCAAGGTCCGACTACGGAACCAAAATAAAAGAAGAACCCCAAATGCGACAAGGTCCCCGATCGACCCCAACTGGGCTCCACTACTGATCAACTAGAACGAAACAACATAAAGGACAAGATCTTCATAAAGCTCCTCCTTGAGCTTGGTTGCGTCATCTACACGGACTCATCGGCACCTGCAAGCTGGTTTTGGAAGTATCTGTGAGCCACGAGGACTCAGCAATCTCGCACCCTCGCGATCAAGACTATTTAAGCTTATGGGTAAGGTAAAAGGTATGAGGTGGAGCTGCAGCAAGCGACTAGCATATATGGTGGCTAACATACGCAAATGAGAGCGAGAAGAGAAGGCAAAGCACGGTCGATAAAAGTATGATCAAGAAGTGATCCTAAAACAACCTACGTCAAGCATAACTCCAACACCGTGTTCACTTCCCGGACTGCGCCGGAAAGAGACCATCACAGTTACACACTCGGTTGATTCATTTTAATTAAGTGAAGGTTCAAGTTATCTACAACCGGACATTAACAAATTCCCATCTGCCCATAACCACGGGCACGGCTTTCGAAAGTTCAAATCCCTGCAGGGGTGTCCCAACTTAGCCCATGACAAGCTCTCACGGTCAACGAAGAATCGACCTCCTCCCGAGACGTTCCGATCAGACTTGGTATCCCGGTTCCTCAAGACACTTCGACAGGTTAAAACAAGTCCAGCAACACCGCCCAAATGTGCCGACAAATCCCGATAGGAGCTGCACATATCTCGTTCTAAGGGCACACTCAGATGAGACATCCTACGAGTAAAACCAACCCTCAAGTTGCCCCGAGGTGGCCCCGTAGTCTACTCAGTCGGACCAACACTCAGAGGAGCACTGGCCCGGGGGGGGGGGGGTTAAAATAATGATGACCCTTGGGCGCGCGACCCCCAAGGGAAAAGAAAAGGCTAGGCGGCGAATGGTAAAACCAATGTTGGGCATTGCTGGAAAAGCTTTAATCAAGGCGAACTATCAAGGGGTTCCCATTATAACCCAACCACGTAAGGAACGCAAAATCCGGGAACATAACACAGATATGACGGAAACTAGGGCGGCAAGAGTGGAACAAAACACCAGGCATAAGGCCGAGCCTTCCACCCTTTACCTAGTATATAGATGCATTAATTAAGTAAGATATATTGTGATATCCCAACAAGTAAACATGTTCCAACAAGGAACAACATCTCCATGTTCCAACGAGGAACAAACTTCAATCTTCACCTGCAACTAACAACGCTATAAGAGGGGCTGAGCAAAGCGGTGAAATAGCCAATCAACGGTTTGCTAGGACAAGGTGGGTTAGAGGCTTGGTATAACAATATGGGAGGCATGATAAGAAATTGGTAGGTATCGCAGCATAGGCATAGCAAAAGAGCGAGCATCTAGCAAAGCAAAGATAGTAGTGATTTCGAGGGTATGATCATCTTGCCTGAGATCCCGCAAGGAAGAAGAACGAGTCCATGAAGAAGACAAACGAACGTAGACGAACGGGTCTCACAAACGCGACATTATCGGAACCAACCCGAAGAAGCAAACACCGAACATAGTAAACAACCAACACATGAACATGATATGATATGCGGGATGCGGTATGCGATGCATATGCATGATTTGCAAGGGAATGAATGAACCTGGCCTCAACTTGGAAATCCAAGTGTGCCACTGGAAAGATGAGATGAAATCGCTTGAAAACGATATAAAGAACACCGGAATCGGAGTTACGGTTTGGAAATGGCAAGCGATTCAAATATGACACCGGTCTGCAATTAACAGCAAGTAGCCATCTAAATACAACAAGATGAACATGCTACAACACCCAAACATGGCAACAAAATACATGGCAGGGATGCATTCATGATGCTTAACAAAAGTCTAGCACTGAGCTACGGCCAATTCCTACATTAACAGGTTCAAACAAGCATGGCAAAAGTGCAAATGATAAATAGATTTCAGACTTAGTGAAATTAACACTTGTCTGGAATTTCAGATCAGATAGCACTCTTCGGAGCATGAAAACTATATGCTACAGGACCTTAACATGGCAAAGTAAAGCATGGCATGGAGCTACTCAAAGAGCTTAACAAAAGTCCCTTAGTGACCTTGAGCCAAAAGGGTTCAGAAAATACAATTGCAAGCATGTGAACATGGCAAAAACATAATCAGACTCTCAGACTTAGTGAAAACTGGAGCATGCTGAAACAGATGTCAAGTAGGCATGTTTACGAGCTCGATGCACTCACTATAGAGCAATCCATGACAATCTAAGCATACACCCATCAAGAATACACAAAATGCAAGCTATACATGGCAAGAACAATAACATAGCATGCACGGATCAACTACAACATCTTCGGCAAAATCGCTAACAAGTAGACAATCTGCCCAGATTCACGAAGTAGCAAAAGTAGAGCTCGATTGACTCAAACTAGGGTGCTCCATAATTGCAAACAAAGACATGGATGGATAGAGCACTACTATATTAAAAGAACATCCTTACTGATCATCCTCAAAAGAGGCATGGATCACTAGGAAACAACATGAATATATGACCATATGAGATAAACAGCTCAAGACTTAGTGGAAATGCTAAGTCCCTGAAATCAGCATTACCAAGTGCCTCACTTTGCAAGCTTGTGCTAGTCACCACACACATCACAAAAATACATGGGTTGCACCTCTGGAAAGATGGCAAAACCCTTAACAAAACATATGTAGGGCTCATGGGCATATCATGCACACAATAATCATGGAAAAAATGACAAATATCTAAATGAAGCAGCAGATCTGACAATTATCTCAAGTAGCACTCTTCTAACAGCATTTCGGGCATCAAGATGAACTCAAATGAAAATGATGCAATGGAATGAAATGATGTACTCTCTGAGGCAAACATTTTGATATGCTATACATGCAAATTGGAGTTACAGGTGCAAAGTTACGACATGATGAAGAGGGGCATATGAATCTGGGAAAAACTCGGGGACTTAGCAGTTTTTCCCCAAAAAAACATGACGAGCGCTGGATAACTATTATGCGCACATGCGGGGAATAGAAGAGGCTCACCACTGGGCTCGGCCCAGGAAGGAGGAAGAGGAAGGTGGGCCGACAGATCTGGGCCTCAGCGAGGTCCACGGGGAAGGTCAACGGAGGCGACGTGGATCGGGCTCCTCCCGATCCCGCGCAAGGCGACGACGGCGCACCGGTGCTCCGATGAGCAGATGCCGGCGGGGACGAGCGAAGGACGGGACGCGCTGCGCCGGGGTGGGGAAGCCGGAGCGGGGCACCGCGGTGCGGGGCGGCGCCGGTGGCTGGCGAGGGCGGCGAAGGCGCAGGCGGCGGGGAC